>NW_021583577.1:0-1784 GCF_001605985.2 Dendrobium catenatum
ATTGAGTACTTTGTAATTTGTATATCCCTGACTCATACGAGGGAACTATTGTACTGTCTTACATGATGCAGTAATATAATGTTCATGTTGTTGTGATATTATTTTCTCTTGTGAAAGATAAAAAAATTTTCAAACTCTTTCTCCGTGATTCAAGAAATACACAATCTACATTGTATCTCAATCACCAGATGATCAATCCCAGGGGGATTTGATCTGACCTCTTTCACATAGGTTAATGTCGTCGAGCAAAGACTCCGACATACAACCTCAAAAAGGTCTCACATCTTTGGTAGATTCTCCCGACATCTTCCACACAGGTTAACGTTGTCGAGCAGAGACTCCGACATATAACCTTGTAAATGTCTCACATCCTTGGTGGATTCTCTCGACCTCTTCCACACAGGTTGACGTCGTTGAGCAAAGGCTTCGACATACAACCTCGGATATGTCTTACATCCTTGGTGGATTCTCTCGACCTCTTCCACACAGGTTGACGTCATCGAGCAAATGCTTCGACATACAGCCTCAGATAGGTCTAATATCCTTGGTGGATTCTCTCGAGCCCTTTTACAAAGGTCAACATCACCAAACAATGTTCTCTCTATAAAGACTCCAAGAACGCAAGTGATTGATAAATCTATCACTTATATAAATAATTCAATCAGTCTAAAATTTCGAAACAAATATTTTCGGACTTCTACTCATCGTCGGACTTCTACTCGTCGTCGGACTTCTGCTCGTCGATGAACTTTCGTCGGTCTTCTACCCGACAGTAGTTCTACGTGACATCAGACTTCTACTCGTCATCAGACTTCTACTTATCGTCATATTTCTACTCATCGTCGGACTTCTGTTCGTCGACAAACTTTCGTCGGTCTTCTACCCGACGTCGGACTTCTCCCTCTCGTCGGACTTCTACTCATCGCCGTACTTTTGCTTGTCGACGAACATTAGTCGGTCTTCTACACGACGTCAGACTTCTCCCTGTCGTCAGACTTCTGCTCGTCAGCGGACTTCTACTCATCGTCGGACTTCTGCTCGTCGATGAACATTCGTCGGTCTTCTACCCGACAGTACTTCTACCCGACGTCAGACTTCTCCATGTCATCGGACTTTTTCTCGTCAGCAGACTTCTACCCGTCGTCGGACTTCTGCCCGTTGATGAACTTTCGTCGACCTTCTACCCGACGTCGTACTTATACCCGACGCCATACTTCTACTGGACGTCGGAATTCTACCTGTCATCGGACTTCTGCCCGTCAATGGACTTTCGTCGGTCTTCTGCCCGACACCGTATTTCTACCCGACGCCAGATTTCTGCAGTTTAACATATCTCTCGAAGAACAGAGGGCGGAAGAAATCCCCTAACTGCTGCACGAGAGGAGGGGCGCTAAGTCGAGCAGGGAAAATTTTTCACTCGCAAATAGCGGAAGCCTGAACCGTCAGAAAGCCGGGGGGAGGAGAAGAAAAATCCCCTAACTCCTGCACGAGAGGAGGAGCGCTAATCCGAGCAGGGGAAATTTTCCACTCGCAAATAGCGGAAGCCTCAACCGTCAAAAAGCCGGGGGGAGGAGAAGAAAAATTCCCTAACTCTTGCATGAGAGGAGGGGCGCTAATCCGAGCAGGGGAAATTTCCTACTCGCAAATAGCGGAAGCCTCAATCGTTAGAAAGCCGAGGGAGGAGAAGAAAAATCCCCTAACTCCTGCACGAGAGGAGGGGCGCTTATTCGAGCAGGGAAAATTTCCCACTCGCAAATAGCGGAAGCCTCAACCGTTAGAAAGTC
>NW_021583578.1:0-201 GCF_001605985.2 Dendrobium catenatum
GCAAATACCGAGCAATACCGAGAAAATTACGAACATAGCATTCCCGGGTTCCGGTCCGGGTCAAGTCGTCGGGCCGCGCGGTAAAGAGTAAGAGCACATGGCGACATGTTATTGGCGGCCGAACGTATCTCTACATCCGGTCAGAGGACGTAATAATTGTTCGTGTTGTAGGTTATTTTTTTGCAGAATTCATGGCGGGGT
>NW_021583579.1:0-219 GCF_001605985.2 Dendrobium catenatum
CTTGTTTCAGATTTTTCTCTAAATAATCATGGCAAAATACAATCTCTAATAAAAATTATCAAACACTTTGAATAAAAAGAAATAGATTTCTGGATGAAAATAAATTAAATATACAATATGCTCAAATCGATTGAAGTTTCTCTATGGATCTCATTATTCAAATTTATTGAAGTTTTAATATCTTCAATCAAATCCCCATTTTCTATAAAACATAAAGAG
>NW_021583580.1:0-1263 GCF_001605985.2 Dendrobium catenatum
TGTGTATTTCTATGTACAAGCTTTGTATTGGCTATCTCAATCATTTTTTGTGTTGTATTTGTTCATTGAAAGTTTTTTGAGCTTTTACACAACTATACATAAGGAAAATTACTTTAGAAATGTGATTTATTTACATGTTTCACAATATGTAGCCTGTAGAAGCTTTGGAACTTGACCACATTGTTTGTAGAAGCAGTTTCCACTCCAAGCACGAGCAAGCAAACAACAACTGAAGAATCCACTGAGGAATTCTCCAATCCTCAACTGTACATGCAATTAGCGGGCTACTTATAGTACTTGACTCTCACACACCCGAACACTACGTTTGATGTTCAACGGATGTGTCAACACATGCAAAACCACTCATGTGTCACTTTGATTCCTTCAAACGTCTACTGCGATATGTTCAAAGTACTACCTCTCATGGGTTGTTGTTACACATGAATTCTTTGATGTTACACAACTATATATGCATATTCCGATTGGGTTGGAGACTATCAAGATCACAGATCCACCTATGGATACTGCAATTTCTTGGGCAGATTATTGATTTCTTGTCAGGTTAAAAAGCATCTCACAGTGGTATGCTCATCCACTAAAGCTAAATTTCTAGCATTTGCCTCAAAAATCATTTTGTTAAGACGTCTCCTTTACTAATTTGAATACAGCGTCAACTGCCCCTACATCTCATACTGTGATAATACTATTGCAATTGCTTTAGCAACCAATCCGATCTTTCATGCTTATACAAAACACATTGAGATAGATTGTCATTTCATCGGTGGATGCATTCAAACCAAACAAATTATTGTACATCATATAACAGCCCAATATTAGATAGTCGACATCTTCACTAAATCCTTATCAATTACTTGGTTTAAGGAGTTATTTACGACTACAACATCATCAATTTGAAGGGGAATGTGAGGATGTACAAGAGTACATAGTGGAATTCATAAAGCTTCCATTATGTTATAAGTCAATCCTGATCCTTCATTCTTCACATGCTCTACATATGAACTGTTGCTTAATAACATACTCTGCAAAAGTAATTAATCTAAATATATATATATGTAACAGTCTGTAGCAGGGTTTGTAAATGAAATATAAGAAAGTCGTTTACAATGCTTGTAGATGCATCGGTTTTGCATCATTTTTTTTAAAAACGCTACAAGAAAACTTGCACGTGTTTTAACCGGTGCAGTAGATCAAAAAAATGTTGTGAAAGTCAAATTTATTAGTATTGGTGGTTTAAAAAACTAG
>NW_021583581.1:0-271 GCF_001605985.2 Dendrobium catenatum
TATATGTTCATCTTGTAATTTAATTAGTTTCCTTATTTTTTTAGGTTATAAAAGTTTTTATTTTATTTTTTATTTATTTATATATTAAAAAAAACTTGTTTTATTATCCCTATTTTTAAAATGATTATCTTAGTGAGGGGGAGATTAGGAAAAAATAAGTTTAATTTTACAAATTCAACCATTAATGTTGCCATCATAGAAAAGAGGGAGATTATTGCAAGTCAAGCTTACGAGTTTATGTTTTTTAAGATAACAAATATTGTGGCTTACA
>NW_021583582.1:0-257 GCF_001605985.2 Dendrobium catenatum
GAGTTGGCCACACTCACCCAAGAGAGAAATGGGTAGAAGAACCAACGGAGAGAAAAGTAGTCAAAACTATCGATGTAATAAAATTTGAACCGCTATTAAAGATGGAGAGTGAGACTTATCCCCAGCGGAGTCGTCATTTTTTATTTTGATTGAAAAATATATATATTTTTGAAAAGTATCAATTTTCTTTGGGAAAGTTAAATTTTTTGAATTTTGAAAATGAACGCACCATTATGAATAATATATCACCTCAGGAG
>NW_021583583.1:0-274 GCF_001605985.2 Dendrobium catenatum
AAGAAGACTGAAAAAGCACTATGGTAACAAAGAGCTTCTGTAGAGACTTAAAGCCCCAAACTTCTCCCCAAAAACAACAACAACATCAAGCCTTTGTCCCACTATATGGGGTCGGCTACATGAATCCTTTTTCGCCATTTTGTCCGGTTAAAAATCAAATTCTCATTTAAATCTAATAAAGAAAAATCATTTCTAATATTTTCTAACCAAGTCTTTTTAGGTCTATCTCTACTTTTTTTAACATAAGTCAAATCTAATACCTCAACTTTCCTAA
>NW_021583584.1:0-1261 GCF_001605985.2 Dendrobium catenatum
TAATTTAATCAAACTATTTTAGGAAAGTTCTTAATTTAAATCCATTTGAATTTTAAATTCAAATTGAATTTGATTTATTACTTTCCTAATTCCTAAATCCAAAGTAAGAAGCCTTAATCTCTCCCATTAATTGCTCCCTAGCCCATTATTGCCGCCGGCCCCTACAGGGGAAATTTAGGATTTATTTCCTAAAACCCCTAACCCCTCTAGGAAACAATTCTAAAACCCATCCCACCTCCTTTGGCCGAAAACTTCATAGCCTCCTTCTCTTATCTACTTTCCAAATACTATCAATTGGAATTGGAAATATTTCCCTTTCACCTCCCTCTACCTGCCCCCTCTCTCCCTCTCTCTAATTCCCTCTCTACACGCTAATACACCTTTCCTCTCTTGGGATTAAATTCAAATTTAACACCTAAATTCCTCCCAATTAGAAATCTGAAATTTATTTCAGATTTTCAATTGTTCCTCCCTACTTAACCTATGTCGCCTCTCCCACTCTCATCCCTTGGCCTGCCACACCTTGCATCCCACTTCAAGTTGAAGAGAAACTTCTTTCTCTTTAACAAAGTTCAAGATTACTAGTACCCCTTGGAAGAGACCATCATCTAGCATTCATGAATGGCCAATCCCGACACTGATTACGGACTTGCCCACGACGAACACGGCTTCGTGCACATTCTCCATTCAACCTTCTTCGACGTCAACCCGAGGATTGACCATACGGCAGAGGACTGCATAGAACGCATCTTGGACACTTTGGTTGAAGCAATCGAAGAGCAATTGGAGATCGTCGAGTGGAGGATTGCAACCGATCCTTGACGAAGGTTTTCTAATTACTAATTTTCTTGTATTTTCTAAGTCTAATCTTTTCTTTGTGATATTGATAGTAATCTCGAAGGTCGCATCTACCTACTTCTGCCAAGCTTAATAAACGTAGGGATTTGAGCGCATTCATTTGTTTCATAATCTTATTGTTAGACTAGAAATTTTTCGTTAAAAACGACTACGTTTGCATGATGTTATTTTCCTACATTATTTTGAGGGTTGAAATCTCTTGATGTGCAACTTAGCCTAAACGATAGTGACCGCTCTTATATTTTGATTCTTCGTTTTATCTGCTAATAGACCTATTTGTTATTTCTCTAATCAATAAGTTGTGCAAGCTCTTCATAAATTCATTGCAAGCATTGTAGTCCTACATCACAATGTTTGATGGATTTACCAAAGTTGTCAAGAAATATGGTTATATTCAATGTCA
>NW_021583585.1:0-249 GCF_001605985.2 Dendrobium catenatum
TAGCATTAACTCTTAATACCAAACAGTGCAGTAAGCATTATTAGTTTTCTAATTAGTAGAGATTTGTTAACTTTAATTATGCATAAAAGTGTATATATATGCATATGTATGTATGCAAGTGTATGTGTGTGCACATAAGTAAAAAATGATGATGATGAAAGTGATGCTAAAAAAGGAGAAAATGGAGAAAATGCAAAAAAGAGAATGAAAAGAAGGAATTTGTGTGCATTTTCATAACATTGTCATCAT
>NW_021583586.1:0-1155 GCF_001605985.2 Dendrobium catenatum
TTAGTAGGATGTTTGCCAACACAATACTTAGAAATCAAAAATTATCCCAAAGACTAGTTTTAGTGCACAAATTATACCAAAGTTTAAAAGAAAAAGCCTTAGCAGGATCATTAAAATTCTTGCAACAAAGACTTGAAAGTTTGATAGGGATGTTATGCCTTTATGAACTAGCCCAAGGGTAACCAAGACATGGGGTGATTTGGTATTTAAAAAAATTATTTATCAAAATACAAACTCGAACCAAAGTTCACCACATAGAAATCAAAGTGTGGAAAATAAAAGGCGGAAGTAGTAATAAGGAACACAAAGATTTATAGTGGTTTGGTCAACTCAACCTATGTCCACTCCCTGGAGGCACCCATGAGTATTACACTAAACTCAGTGACACTCCTGCTCCTACAGTAAGGCAGAGAAGCCTATACAAACCTCCTTTTCACCAACCCCGGTGAGGCAGAGAACCCAAATCCTTTTACTTCCTTCTAAAGCTGGCAAAGAACCTCAACTCCTTTTGCTTCATCTTAAAGTAGCCAGAGAACCTTAATCAGTTGATAAAATAGACATCTCTAAAACTCCCAAGGAACTAGGGACAACGACTGGAGAAGATGATGATGTATCCTTTCTTGGAGCAACCTTTGTGAAATCCCTCACAAACTCCCCCTCACAAGATCCTCTCTCTCTCTCCCTCCCTTTCTCTCCCTCTCCTCTTGGTTCTTTCAGTTCATAACAGTATTAAAAGATAATATCTTGGGTAGAATAAGAGGTCTTAAATAATAGAGCTTCAGAATAGCTATTAATTATAACAAACAAACTTTTTCATCCAGGATGATATAATAGCATCCTGTACGATCAGTAAAAATTTAGCTCAATCAGCTAGGATGATTTAGGATGATCATCAGCTTTATGATCATATCATCCAGGATGATAGTATATCATCCTATATTATTAGTACAAGTTATTGAATATCATCCAGAACATCACCTTGAATGGATGCTTGGACGATGGAAAAATAACCTGATCGTCCAGACTGATCTCACGATCATCCTAGACGATTAGTTCAATTCAGTACATATCATCCATAGCATCATCCTGAATGGAAGCTAGCCAATATTTGATCATCCAGAAATTATTAAGATTTTTGAACTGATCATCCAAGCT
>NW_021583587.1:0-219 GCF_001605985.2 Dendrobium catenatum
AAATTTGAAATTCAAACTTTCCATATTTACAAAATTCCTAAAAAAAGGAAAGTTTTCGAATTGATCCAATCCAAATTTCATGACAAGTGGAATTATTAATTTTTCATCCTAGGTGGCATCGACTCAATTGGAAAGCTCCTAATCTCTCCCTAACTCCCTCTCTCTCTCTCTACATGCCGCCAGCCACCATGTGGTTTTCTTCCCATTAATGCCCAATTA
>NW_021583588.1:0-330 GCF_001605985.2 Dendrobium catenatum
TTTTGTGGCATTCAATTTTGTTGTTCTCATTTATTTTTTTGAAAACGAGCAAACAAATGAGATAATAATCTCAAGATTGACCACTACTTATGGAATGAGAGTGAGCATGAAATTAATTTTCCCTCCCGTCTCATTGCACATGCTTGATACTTTTCATGAAATGGTTGATATCATGTTCATTTTCTTGAGAATTATAATATTGTTGATGTTGATCTTGCAATCTTAATTTAGGGCTTTGTTGACGTCTTTGTCTTGCTTCAATGAGGATTCTTAACATTGCTCCCAAAGTTGGAATGAGCCTAATGTTGATGATTTATGAATATTACTTTA
>NW_021583589.1:0-458 GCF_001605985.2 Dendrobium catenatum
TATCGCTCTGTTCGGAAAGGGGTGCCAGCTAGAACTCCACCTATTTTCTTAAACATATGCATTCTAGTCTTTTATAAATATAAGAGTGGCATATGGGGGATATGGAAGAAGAATAGGCAATGGGTCTGACCATAAATGATATTATATTAATGCAATGGCACACTATCCCTCTATGTGATAAAATAAAATTTATATGCTTGTCTCAGGCTATGCATAAAGGGCGGGGCTAATTAGAATTAGTCAGGAGCCACCATGAAGTGGACTGATTTTTTGATATAAGTTATAATTTAAAAATGTTACCTAAGAGTGGTCTTGCATTAAGTTTTAAGAACATGTTGGTTGATTTTAGGTCCTATATTTCTTTTATCTTGATTAAGCACATTTTATCTTTTATAAAAAATTTAATATCCTAAGAGCTTATCGTGAATACTCCATCCAAACCACTCCTAGCAAAATAA
>NW_021583590.1:0-252 GCF_001605985.2 Dendrobium catenatum
TGCTCTCATGAGACCTTTTATGAGAGCACTCCTACAAAATCATCAAATGTTAGATTTAAGAATCCAAACATATTTGGGTCCCTTCTTATGGAAAGTAATATGCAATGCATGTGTGTTTTACTGTGAATCATGCAATTTGGGTCTCCACACCCAATGTGTATTACGATGAATGGTGCAAGTGTGTGCTATGTGTCTTAACATGCCAAATGAAAAACAACTAACTCTAGGAAAATGATGTACTAATCTACTCAG
>NW_021583591.1:0-280 GCF_001605985.2 Dendrobium catenatum
AGGTTCGGGTAAGTCAATTTCAGCAATGGCTTATTTGGTGGAGAATCAACATTTTGAAGATTACAAGTTCTGGAAGTGTTTGAAGAAAGAAAAGCTAAATGCAAGGGTGGAAACATTCTGGTGGAGGTTATTAAATAACACTTTACCAACTTTCAGCTTCTTATCATATATAAGATTGCTTCCTAACAGTAGTTGTCCAAGGGGATACAATGAAGCTGAAAATATGGAGCATTTGACAGTAAATTGTAAGAAACTGAATGAGGTTATTTTGCTTTTAAAT
>NW_021583592.1:0-252 GCF_001605985.2 Dendrobium catenatum
AGATACTATTTTATTTTGATAATACATGAAATATTAGTTATGATTAGATGAATGTCATAAAGATGCCTGTAAGGGTCATAGTTTAGAATGAGAAATGTGAATAAAAATAGAGTAATAAATGTGCAACTTCCAAGATCGGCATCAACAAGAACCTTCTAGAGTTTCTTAAAACAAGTATAATATCTTATATTCTATATTATATGGCATTTTGAAGATTATATATTTTGTTCTCCCTTAAGCAACATACCTAGA
>NW_021583593.1:0-509 GCF_001605985.2 Dendrobium catenatum
TTCATAAGAGTGAATCATTTGAGGAATTTAAAAAAAAATTGACTTAGATTCAAAGGAAATTAGGGTGTGAAATTATTTCTATACAAAGTGATCATGGAGGAGAATTTGAGAATGAGATATTTAAAAATTTTTATAAAGAGAAATGAATTGATCACAATTTTTCTGCACCTAGAACCCCTTAGCAAAATGGGGTAGTTGAAAGGAAAAATAAAATATTAATAGAAGCCGCTCGAGCAATGTTGGCTGAATACTCACTTCCTAGATATTTTTGGGCTGAGGCGGTTAGTACTGTATGTTATATTCTAAATAGGGTGAATGTGATATCCAATTTAAATAAAACACCCTATGAATTGCTAAAATGGAGAACACCTAATTTGTCACATTTGTATGTTTTTGGTTGCAAGGTGTTTATTCATAATAATGGAAAATCTGCTATAGGAAAATTTGATCCAAAATCAGATGAAGGAATTTTTATTGGATATTCAAGTGTTGGAAAATATTATAGGGTA
>NW_021583594.1:0-1304 GCF_001605985.2 Dendrobium catenatum
TTGCTAACAAAAGCAAAACTTTGGAAGGAAATAGAGGATGTTTGAAAATGCAGATCTAATTGTAGATCAAGTTAAAGCTCTACTGCATATTGTTATGAATTATCAGTGCCTGTTTTGCGGTGTTGAATTAATTGCTTATTCATAACTACGCTCCTTTAAAATGCAGGAAAAAGGGATGTTGAGTTACTTAAAGCATTTGTTCTCAAGGAAGCAGATAAAGCTACAAAATCTAACTTGGAGGATGATAACGATGAATTATGATATGTGATCGAAATGTTTCATTCCCACTTCGATTTAGTTATTGCTTTTTAACCAAATCAGACGACCAAATTTCACTTCCTTACTATTTAAGTATGTTTTTTTGAAGTAGTTGTAACCCTTTTTTTTTATCATATTTTTTGTATGTTACAGCAACTTGGTTTTTTGTTGTGAAGATTGCAGTTAAAATTCAAGTTTTGGGACTCCACTGTGGCATCGATATAAATAATCATTAAATGATATTTGTATTCTATTTTTATGTCCAATAATATGCATAATTTATGGATGTTTTTTGTCTGTGTAATATTCATCTCAAAAGTCAAACCTACATCGACTACATCAATTCGGATAATATGCATAATAATACACAAATGAGCTACACGTAGTGCATCATTATGCACAATTTTTAAAATGCATAAGATACAAGAGCATAGAATATGAAATTTGGTTCTTGTAGTGGAACGCGGGTGATTATAGTCCTCCGGATGTAGGTATACGGGTAGGTAACTATTGATGGAATAAGAAATTTGTTTACCCAAAAAAAAAAAAGAAATTTGGTTCTTGTAGTAGGACGAACTCCTGCTGTCGGAGCCATCGAATTTGGCTTTGTTGTTTAGGGTATTGTGAAGAACTGAAGAAGGGATGGGAGGGGAAACTCCATGCGGATAAGAATGTGAGGCTCTCCCTCTCTTTATTAGGTCCGGACATTTGATGTAATTCTACATCCGGACGTTAATAATATGTCGCTACTTGCTCTTACTTTTTACCGCGCGGCCTGACGACACGACTCGGACCTGAATTCGGTATTGCTATGTTCATGTATTACTAGATATTGTTCGGTATTACTAGGTATTGTTTTGCAATAATAAGAAATACTGTTCTATCAAAATCAATACCGATCAATATTGAGCAATACCTAGCAATATCGGAGTATTACTCGGTATTGCTAGGTATTGGTCTTGACACAATGATATTTCTCATTTCCGAGCAATATCGAGCAAAACCTAACAATATTCTGGTCTGCACAAATCAGCTAATACATAACA
>NW_021583595.1:0-940 GCF_001605985.2 Dendrobium catenatum
ATGTCAATATTTTTACAATCTACTGATTATCGCATGTAGATGCTTATCAAAGAAGGTTATTTTCCACCTTCTCGTGAAATTAATGGTGCTAAAATTGAAATTGCTTTTACTGAATGGACTTTCGGTGAATGAGATTTAGCTCAATTGAATGTAAAATATTTGAACTGTTTTTTCTGTGCTTTAAAATCTAAAGATTACATTCGTGTCTCCACTTGCAAAACTGGTAAAGAAATTTGGGACAAATTATGTATCACCTATGAAGGCACTAATAAAGTTAAACAATCTCATTTGAATATTCTCTTGCATGACTACAAACATTTTCGCATGAAACCTCATGAATCAATTTCTGACATGTATACTAGGTTTACTCAAATAGTTACTTCACTGCATGCATTAGGAAAAGAACTTTCAAACTATGAAAATATAAACAAGATTTTGAGATGCTTGCCTTCGTCATATGTTGCTAAAATCACTGCAATCACTGAATCTAAGGATTTGAACACTTATTCTATTGATAACTTACTTGGCTCACTCATTTCTTATGAGCAAGGGGTGAATCAAAGGAATCTTTATGCAGGTGAGAAGAAGAAGGAGAAAACTGTTGCACTAAAGGCACACAAATCAGTTTCTAAATCTTCCGGGTCTGAAAGCGATGGAGTTGACTTCATCACAAGGCAATTCAAAAGCTTTCTAAGGAAGAAGAAAAATCATAATTGGAGAAAAGGTAAGGATCATAAAGGATCTTCTGATGTCGTTTTTTATGAATGCAGGAAACCAGGACACATGAGAACTGATTGTCCTACACTTAAAGATCACTTAAGCAAAGGAAAGGGTGAGGAGAAACCTAAGCTAAGGAAGGACAAGATGAGAGTACAAAAAATATTTTGGGCGGATTCGACATCGGACTCATCGGAGATGGAACCAGAAGATGAGACATCAA
>NW_021583596.1:0-674 GCF_001605985.2 Dendrobium catenatum
CAAAAAATAAGAGAAATTGAGAACCATCCTAGGCATGAGCAACACATTCTTTGAGGAAAAGTCACTGAAACGAAGCCATGATAGCCACACAACCTAGCTTCAGCGCAACAAAAACCAGCCCACAGAAAACTCACACAACCACCAAACAACAAATGAAAAGCCAACAAAACAAAGCCACACCACCCTCACACCCCAGCCGAAACAATACAATCCCAACCACCAACAACCCACAAAATAAATCCAAAGAGAGTTCCACCCATCAACAAAGACGAGACAACATTATTTTTTAGGTTTGCGCCTACAACGCTTACCATCATGGGAGAAAGCATTACCAACAACATGATTTACATTCAACTCATACAACTGATCAGGAAACGAATCAAACTGCTCATCCTCCATGTCATCCCCAGCAGCCCCGCAAGGCAATAATGGTAACCCATCAAATGAATCGGATTGCTTCAAACAAGTATATCCCGAACTAGAAACCAATTGAGCATTCAAAACATTAGGAGAAATCAGAGCAATAGAAACATCAACAAGAGGTTCAATTTCCTACTACCTCATAGGAGTGGGCGACAGAGTTGGGTCGACAAAAGTCATAGGTGATTCAGCACAAAGATCCAAACCATTAAACAAATCATTATGTTTCTTTGGGATTAGGGTTTTGTTTTCTT
>NW_021583597.1:0-229 GCF_001605985.2 Dendrobium catenatum
TGCATCGAATTTGTAGGTTAAATAAGTAAAGTGCATAAAACTAGCAAACCGATGATCCACCACTGCAAGATTGGCCAATTTCTTCAATAGATGCTTCAAGTCAACTCTGATACGACACCCTAAAGTTGCTTTACTTTGAGAAGAAGGATACAGATGAAATGGCACTTGCGGAGAGACGAAAGAGGTTAGAAACCCGAGAAGAAAGGGTGGAAAGAGCCCGCAGGATTTC
>NW_021583598.1:0-1148 GCF_001605985.2 Dendrobium catenatum
CCGCTGTAAATCCGATACCAAACAGCCCCTAAGTCTTGAAAATGAAATTAATGGCCACTTACAAGTTTATGGAGTCTTTCAGAATGATTCAATTTGTGTGTTCTTCCAACGATAGTTTATAAGGAGTGAGACCGTTTCTACTGTTGTATTACTGCACCTAGTTTTAAATTTAATGATGAGTAGGGGAATGCAAAGATATTTTTTATTATAAGCTTTTCTGTTTTTATCCCATGTACTCACCACTTAATATAAAAATTTAGTGTTTCAAGTGTTTGATGTATCAAGTTCACATAGTCTATATGTTGTGCAAAGTTTTTATTTTGGTTACACACCTACTATTTTTGGATGCAATGAGTTTTTTTATTATAAGGATAAAGAAGGATTTGATTCAACATTTGATCATTCACGCTCTTTATTTAGGTTTCGCCGCTCTCTCTCCTAACTCGATTTCTTCTTACTTTTTCCATTTCTCCTTACACTTTTTCACTCATCATGGTTGCTTCTTTGATGAAGTCTTTGAAGGCCTTCGTGGAGGCTGAGTATGCCAAGGTATCTTATGCTTCTCCTATGCTTTCTAGTATGATTGACATGGGGTATTGTTTCAATGATAAGAATTTCACTATCGAGTCTCAAAGTGTGGCGAGTTTCCCCAAGCCTTTTCATGATGAAGAGTTGTGCTTCTTTTTTGACCAATTTAGTCTGGATCCTCGACTTCTTATATGCAGGGAGATTATTGATATTTAAAATTTTTACATATTCATCCCTACACCTATCTTGCCAAACTTCTCTGCTAGCATTATTACGGTGCTCTCGTATATGAGGGCATAGAAGATACTGTAGAGCATAACATTCTTTCACCATATTTTCTCTATGAAGGCTTTTAAG
This sequence comes from Dendrobium catenatum, assembly GCF_001605985.2. NCBI lineage: Eukaryota > Viridiplantae > Streptophyta > Magnoliopsida > Asparagales > Orchidaceae > Dendrobium > Dendrobium catenatum. The sequence goes on from NW_021583598.1 coordinate 886, forward strand.
GTGGTGCCTTTAGTTTTCTTCCGCCTATGTGTGAATAATCTGACTAGAGAACAAGGTGAGAGAGCAGAAGTCAAAGTATGTCTTTGTGAATTCAATGATAGATTGGTTAGTTAAAGAACATGGCTTCCCCCTTACTCATAGAGAATGTGAACTTTCCTATCCTGAACATGGAATATGCCATCTGCATCCAACTCAAGGGACTTGTCTTGAGTGTCACATCATATATAAGGATGAATGATGTGAAAAAGAATCTATATGGCCAA
>NW_021583599.1:0-543 GCF_001605985.2 Dendrobium catenatum
TGGTATTTATGGTGAATAATATATCCTATGAGGAGATCGAGGGCTAAATTGAGTTTTCTATGGGTGTTAAGAAGGAGAACTAGGGTAATGTTCCATATATAGTCAAGAATTGATTCTACTTCTCCAAATCTAATATTTAATAAGATGAGGTATGTGACAACATATAGGATTGGGGTCGTGCGTATCCTATCTTTAACTTTTGATATGATTGATGTCCTTAGAACATATTAGATTTATCGGCATTTTGAGTTAAGGACAAGACAAGTGGTTGGTGTTGGTTCAAACCGACATTCTTAAGAACTAGATTAATAGCAATCCATTCAAATTCATTTGTTATGAAAGTGTGGGATCAAGGTCCTTCGGTTTAAAGCCCGATGTACTAAGCGAGGTCTGCTTAGGGATTTCTACAATTTGATGGCAGGCAAAAGAGTTTAGGGTCAAGCTTTTAAAATCTATCCTTAAATTGGCCATGAACTAAAAGAGGAGCTCTGAATTGAAAGTAAATGCTAGGGTAAGAAGGAATTATAAGGTAGTGGAAGCAAA
>NW_021583600.1:0-311 GCF_001605985.2 Dendrobium catenatum
TCACACGTTCATCTTTGCATGGTTCTCTTCGTCTAATAATTATCACCCAACTTTCATTGCTTAAACATTATCACTTGACCACATCTTGAAACGTCATCATTTGATTGTCTTCACCTGTCATTATCTCCTGATCGACATCCTCACTCTCATTCACTTCTCTAGTATTCACTATTATATATGTAGGAGATATGTACATTTTAACATTGTTTTCTCCAATTACAGGAAGTAATAGACCTTTATATTCTTAATCAATATAGTTAATCATTTCATCTAGATGAGACCCTGTGATTTATTCCCTTATTAAATTTTTC
>NW_021583601.1:0-295 GCF_001605985.2 Dendrobium catenatum
GAAGAAGAGTAGCGACTGGAGCTCGTGGAAGTAGCGGTAGAGGAGTCGTGCGAGAGAGGTCGGACGTGAAGAGCTGAACGTTCGGCTTCGTTTTATAGCCGCGAATGGGGCAGCGATCGAGAACTCGTTGCAAGATTTACGGGCAGGATTTACGGGAAATGACGCAAACGGCGCCGATTTCAGCCGAATTCGCGGCAGAGTTCGTTGATCCGCCGATCATAAGGCATGTACGCTCGATTTCTAGTTTCTTTCCTTCTTGCGTTTTACACAGAGGTTAACAAAAACATAAACAAGT
>NW_021583602.1:0-276 GCF_001605985.2 Dendrobium catenatum
CTATTGCTTGCACCTTATGCTGATCCACAGATATCTTTCCCTCAGAAATCACATGCTCCAAAAAGTTCACACTCTTCAACCAAAACTCGCATTTGGAGAACTTAGCATACAAGTCATTATCTTTTAAGGTATACAATACTGACCTTAAATGATTTGCATGCATCCTTTCATCTGGGAGTACACAAGTATGTCATCTATGAATACAATCACGAATAGATCTAAGGAAGGCTTGAAGATTCTATTCATGAGATCCATAAATACTACAGGGGCATTTGT
>NW_021583603.1:0-248 GCF_001605985.2 Dendrobium catenatum
TTAAGTCCTCACCCTCTGGGAATATAATCCCAAATTTATAATAAAATGTCAACTTGAACATAAAATTTTTTTCTTAAAATATAAAGCCCAACATAGGTTAGGCTGAGGTTGTCTCTGAGCTTCTCAGAATCTGGCACCTCCTACTTTTCTTCCTTTGACCCGCTAATAAATGTTCAACATTGAGCTTTCTCCTTGAAAAATTCCTACTTCATTTTTCTTGTCTTTTACTTTGTACTCAAAAGGGTATG
>NW_021583604.1:0-201 GCF_001605985.2 Dendrobium catenatum
CCAATGTCTATTTAAAAGTTTCAAAGCATTAATTGGATGACCAAATGTTATCCAAATATGATATGCTTATTGTCGAATTGAGCGGCTAGACTAGACGAATCAAATGTGGCCAAGATCGCTGATATCCAATATCATTAAGGCATATAAATGTTTAAGAAATTCTTCATGATTAAGGAAATTTATATCAGCCGTCTGATATAA
>NW_021583605.1:0-272 GCF_001605985.2 Dendrobium catenatum
TGGACTGTAGAAGAACGTGACTTAGCACAACTAAATACTGAAAGTTCGTTAGGGATGTTAGGCCCTTTAGAACTAGCCCAAAGCTAAATAAAAGAGAGTTGATTTGGAAAACTTTAAAGCCAAAGATAAAACTCCAATCAAAATCACAACAAGCAAAGTGCGGAAGAAAAATAAATGTGGAAGCGATAATAAGAAAAGAACACACCAGATTTATAGTGGTTTGGTCAAACCTTGGCCTACATCCACTCCTTGGAGGCACCCTCCAAGTATTG
>NW_021583606.1:0-269 GCF_001605985.2 Dendrobium catenatum
TTTAATTGTAACCAAACGTTGTTTGAGGAGGTCCCGAGGTTTGGTTAGGTATCCATGCATGTAATTTAGTTTAATGGAAGAAAGTGCAATTTGATTAACCAAGGTTGACTTGATCAACCAGGATTGACAAGAAAAGGGTTTTGGCTGAACATACTCTAAATCACATTTTGGATATATTTGGTTAAAATGGCATGGCTTGGTTTTACTGGGCCATATTGAGGTTTAAGTAAATTTTTTTTTATTATTATTTTTTTTTTTTGGGGGGGGGG
>NW_021583607.1:0-232 GCF_001605985.2 Dendrobium catenatum
CCTTTAGTGCAATATTTTTCTCCTTTCGTGGTTCACCTGCATCAACCTTTCTTTGACTTACTCCTTACTCATAAGCAATGAGTGAACCAAGAAGATTGTCAATAGAGTAAATGTTAAGATCTTTAGACTCTGTAATTGCAGTAATTTTAGCATCATAAGCAGTAGGTAAACATCGAAGAATTTTATTAACCATTTCAGCATTAGTTAATTCCCTACCAAGTGCATGCAAAGA
>NW_021583608.1:0-439 GCF_001605985.2 Dendrobium catenatum
CATTTCATCCCAAAAAAAAAAAAGGAAAGGTCTAAAGAATCCACCAATACAAATCCACTCTTCAAAAGTTATTAAACTCAAATTTAACTTATGAAATTTTTTTGTTTGAAAAAGCTACATAACACTTTATATAAATCATCTACCCAAAATCGCATAAAACTCCACATAAATCACTTACCAAAATCTTTAACCCAAAAGACGATCAAGTGCATTCTTTATTATATTTGGAGTGGGGTTAAACTACAAAACTTTTAAACGAGAAAACTTCACAAGAGAACTTTCGCCATAAAGCATTCACAAAACTTTTTTCGATAAGTACAACTCAAGAAAACTCTCTAGTTACAGAGCAATTCATAAAGTCTTTTAACAAGTGAAGAAACCATCACCTTTTCACTACAAATTACATTATGCTAAACTCAAGAATGCTCGTAACTTGATA
>NW_021583609.1:0-208 GCF_001605985.2 Dendrobium catenatum
GTGATTGGATCTGGTATGATTGGAAATTTCAAAAAAAAAAATCATAGATAATGTGTTATTGGTTGAAGGCTTAAAACACAATCTATTAAGTATAAGTCAGCTATGTGATAAGGGCTATAATGTGAAATTTTTACCTACTAGCTGCATATTAAGCCTAAATGGAAAAAAAAATTAAATGGAAAAAGGGTAAATAATGTTTACATGCTAG
>NW_021583610.1:0-270 GCF_001605985.2 Dendrobium catenatum
GGGTGTCGTGTTGTTTGTAAGAAAGTGTTGCAGAAGTCGTTTGTAGTGTTGTAAGTTTTTTTAATTGAAATGTAAGAGTTTGCTTTTCCGCTCTCTTCTGTTCTTTAGTCAATTTGATTGGAAGTCGTCGTCGTTCGTAGTAGGTAGTGTTTTCATTTTTTTTGATCAAAAAATATAGGGCCTCCTATATTTTTTGATCGCATCATTTGGTATCAGAGCAAGTTAGGAAATCTTAGGATTGTGGTTTGTCAAGTTGTAGTTGTCAAGTTT
>NW_021583611.1:0-295 GCF_001605985.2 Dendrobium catenatum
CCTTCATTCTTGTTTTGCTTGAAGGAGGAATGTGACTATTTAGGTTTGCTTTAGGCCTTGTTTTTAGGCTCATTTTTTTATTATTATTAATGCTATTTGCATTTCTTCAAAAAAAAAAAAGAATATAAAATTGAAGATGATGAAATAGAGGCAATTCAAGGAGTAGAGACTATGACCTTAGAAGAAAGGGTAGAACCTCAGGAAGATCTTCCTAGAGAATGGAGATATTCTTGTCGTCATCCTAAAGAGTTAATTTTGTTGGAACCCGTTCAATATGAATTAGGATGTTAAGCCT
>NW_021583612.1:0-346 GCF_001605985.2 Dendrobium catenatum
AACAAATGTACTATGTGGCAAAGATTAGATCGCATCCACTTTAACAATCACTAGATTTCCTTTGGTCTGGTTGCTCATACTGAACATTTAACCAGTACTTTATCTGACCATTCCCCGTTATTATTAAGTATTAATAGGGTTATTATTAATATGTTTCAACCTTTTAGGTTTCAAAACATGTGCCTTCTTGATGATTATTTCTTACAAACTGTGCAAAGTAATTGGGATGCTCCTCTTTTTTCGTGCTGATAATGTTTATGGTATGGCTAGGCTTTATTTTAAGCTTAAATGGCTGAAGCAAAAATATTGTTGGTGGAATAAATGTATCTTTAAGCACTTATTTTCT
>NW_021583613.1:0-306 GCF_001605985.2 Dendrobium catenatum
TTTGTATCGATTTTGCATTCGATCCCTTAAGTGAAATATCGAGGACGACATTTTTTTAAGGTGGGTAGATTGTAAAACCCTTAAAAAGCTGATTTTTTTTAGTGCAGTTCGTGTGTACGAACTGGATTTAGTACTAGACGAACTGAAGAAATTTATGAAGAAATCTGTCATTTTCGTCTGTACGAACCTGGAGCGTCGGGACGATCCGTCTGTACGAAATCTGTCCAGAGAGCAAGTCGCCCAGGACAAATTTTAATTTCGTCTGTACGAAATTTGTTCAGAGAGCATATCGTACCGGGACGAATT
>NW_021583614.1:0-259 GCF_001605985.2 Dendrobium catenatum
TCAATTATTGAAAATATAGGACACGGACAAGGGTTGGACACGGTATTATAGTTTTTATATTTTAAAAATAGTGTATAAAAATTGAACAAGTATAATTTTAAAAATAATTTAAAAATATAATTCATTTAACTAGAAATTGTGCTTAAAATGATTAATATTGGGATGTCGAGAGTCGGGCATCGATGTCGTTTATCATTCACCAAGAGAGATGAAAATGCTGTCGAGAGTCGGACATTGATGTTATGCGATAAATATTGGG
>NW_021583615.1:0-203 GCF_001605985.2 Dendrobium catenatum
CGATTTCAATCGGATTTTATGCCGGCGGTTTAGTTAGCCGTTGTATTTTTTTAAAACCGCCGGGCTTCGCCGGTAGACCGCCGGTAAATTAACCGGTGAAAGCCGGCGGTCTAACCATCGGTATTTCTGGAGGTCTAAACCGTCGGATGTCCACCGTAGAACCGCTGGTGGCCGTCGGTAACCGCCGGTAATAAACCGACGGT
>NW_021583616.1:0-314 GCF_001605985.2 Dendrobium catenatum
ACCATTCGAACTCCGATTTCAGCAAACTTACAGTCAAACAGAACGTCTCAGAAATACGAACCCAACGACACTAAATTTGACTTAATCCGAGCCCAAACGAGTCCAAATCAAGGGCCCGAAGCGCTGTTGGAGAGTTCGAACCACAATTTGGATTATCAAACAGTTTCCAAACGTAACATGCTTATAGTTAAATCAAGCGGCTTGACGAGATGAATCCAACGAGCCCAAGATCACGGGTCCATAATTTTGGTCAAGCTTTTTGTAATTATCACTTTTCTGGTCCATGATTCGATTGGAGACTTAAGTAGCATAGA
>NW_021583617.1:0-3776 GCF_001605985.2 Dendrobium catenatum
AGATATTTTTTTGGTAATTAAAGAAATTGTTTTACTTGAAGTAGCACTTAAGATAATCTAATCTTTCATATAAATGAATGAGTTGATTTTTTACATTAATTTAATTTATTTTTAAAAACAAAATAGCAAATCAAACATATTTCTTAAAACAAAATAAAATGAAATATTAAATGATTCTAAAAGGCACTAATTATTTCTAATTAATTATCATTGATTAATTAAAAGTTTTATTTGTTAAAAGTATGACTAATCTTTGTGATTAAGCATAATCAAATAGTCAATCTTAAATAAATAATGCTATTAAACTTTCAACCACACAACAAATAGTACATTTTTATTATAATAAGACAATGGTTAAAAATATTATTTTTAATCATAAATTTGAGAGAATTATTATTTCCTTTATAATATGCGATTAGTAGTAGACTTATATTGAAGATTTGAAGAATCATAATTTGTCTTGTTTTCATTCATGTAGAGTGCATCTAAAGGAAGCATTGGAGTTCACTCCAAGTAACAAGCCAAGCTAATGCATAGATACACTATAACTCTATGCTCTTAATACCCCAAGTTATTGGAGCAAAATTATTTCCCCACACATAATTCAAACTTGTAGTTGTATATATCATTAAAGCTTCATATAGGATGATCTTTTTAATGTTTTTTTAAAGCAAAATTTTAGTAAAAAATAATTTTTTGTAATAAAAAACTATTTTAAAAAGTAGCAAGAAAGCTATACCAAACGAGGCATGAAATGTATTTATAGGGGAATAGAAGTAGTAGAATAGAAATATGGAGCTACCCTTGATTGGAGCTTGAGTAATTAATCTAGTTCAAGTTCAAGCTCAATCATAATTCAATAAGAATTTGTTTAGTATAACTTTCTCATTGCTTTGCTGTTATTATTTTTTAATTGCTTTCAAAAATTTATGTGATAAAAAACTATTTTTTATAACCGGAGTACCTGAGTGCCTTTTATCACATCAATTTCACTAGTTTTTATAAAATATTGTAGCTGTCCCGAATAAAATCTAAGATTACATTGACTTATGAGTCAACTCATTTTATTATAAAAAGAAGAAAAAAATTCTTTTTAACATAAAGAAGTAAGATGAATTTTAAATATTTTAAATAAATTTGAGCATAAATTCTTGAATTTCAAAATAATTTGTCATCGCAAACTGAAAGTAGTGGAAGGTAAGGGAAAATAGGAAAATATTTGAAGAGTAACGGTCTATTTTTTTATCTGAGGGTGGTGGAGAGTGGGTGAGATATTCCATAATTTTTTTGTAAAAATAATTGTAAAATTATTGTGAACAACATAATTTATCACAAAGCTATTATAAAAAATAACTTTCTAGCAAAAAATATTGTTGAAAGCAGTGAAAAATAATAGCTAAATAAAAATTATGATTACCATCTAAAAAATAAAGTAATAAAAAATGTCTCAAACTAGCTATAAACATAAGTGATTAACCCTCAATCTCAAGAGAAATTGTTCTGTTCGGACACCCGACATTATCCGGAGCCCAATCAAAATGCACCACATCATTTTTTGCTCGGTACCATACTAGGTAATGTGGCACGTTCTGATTGGCCTCCGGACCGTCCGATATCCGCACAAAATAATTTCTCCAATCTCAGCCACAAATACAGCAGCCAAATAGTGTGCTTTGCCTCCTAAAAAATAATAATACCTTGCTAAGCATGAAATAAAATTCTCATTACTCTCATGTTTTTAATTCCCAAAAAAAAAATAAGATTTATATGTTAGAAAAACAAAACAGCTCAATAATAAACTGGGCCTTTGGTTGTTACTGTTACTGTACAAGTTCTTTACACAGCATAATACAGAAAAAGAAAATTCTTTTTTCCCAACTATCTTCATGACAAGAAAGAATGCATTGCATTCCTCGGGAGATATTAAGCTTACAATGATTTAAGTAGAGAGATAACATTGTTGTGCAGAGGGTCTGATATGAAGTCGAGGTAATTCTGGAGAGGGCCCTTTCCAGTGAGAGCAGCTTGAAGATAGAAACCTAACCAAGCAACCATTGCCAGGCGGCCATTTTTTATCTCCTTGACCTTGAGGTCTTCAAAAGAGGCTGGATCTTTAGAAAGGCCAAGGGGATCAAAGAGGGACCCTCCAGGATAGTTTATGTCTCCTGGAAGATAGATGCCAAGTGGTTCCAATGCTTCTATTCCACAGTATCTGGCATACTCTGGCCCAACCTAGTAAATACATGGAGAAAATCTTTCATGCATTTTAAAAGTAATTATAATCTTAAGCATCTTATTTGCTCTTAAATTTGCTACAACGAAGACAACAACAACAACATCGAGCCTTTGTCCTACTACGTGGGATCAGCTACATGAATCCTTTTTCTCCACTGTCCTGTTAAAAGTCAATTTCTCGTTTAAATTTGCTAGAATTTTTTTTTTTTTGGTAATCATTCAACATCCTCTTATTTTTCAAAAACTATTGAATAAAGTTGTTTACTAAACCACTAACACTACAATATCCCTCATAACTCACTAAATCTAAATAAATTTCTCATATTAAGCTAAGTTTTACTTTTATATATCTTCTTTCGAGCTAACTTAAGTTCAACTCTTTAGATAAATATATAATAGACCTCATTTTTAATCACTATAATAACATAAAATATTCCTTAAAATCTCATTTAATAATTATTGAAGTAGCATTTTCATCTTTCTTTAATACTTTCAATTAAGAATTTATTATATTCACTTCTTATGCATCTAATTTAATTTAAGTTTTTAAATCTTATCTATTTCATATATCTATTTTCTTCTTTATCTTAGTAAATCCTACTGTATAAATTATCAAAAATTATAACTTTTGTTTTACTCACTATCTTATTTGTCAGAGTTCAAATTATCTTCTAGTTATCATACCATTAATAATAAATATCTTTTGTCACTCTTTCAAGGCTTTTTTTTTTCTTAATTACCTTCTCCAGCCCTTCACTACACTACACTAACATTTACTCTTGTTAATGTATGATTTAAAATACTCACTCAATTTTTTTATGATAATCTTCTTAATAAGATTGATAATATTGTCATATATCAAGTTTGACTCAACAAAAGAAGTCAAATTTGCCTCTTTTTAGTAACCTACATATAAAGAATAACAATATCTCATTTTAATTATACTTCCTTATCCTCAATCAATTATTTCTTTTGATTATACTTCATACTCCTACATACATCTTTGACGACTACTCCATGCAATTTGGTCAAACTTCCATGTGTATAATTTTGCCTTACAATCTTTGAGAAAACAATAAATAAATAAATAACATTTCCTTCAAAGTAAGAAAATAAAGTTTATTTGAGATTTAGAGGATCAACTTTAAAATAATTAAGAGATTTTCTTAGTTGTAAAACAAATATATGCTATTGCGAGATGATTTGTTACTATAAAATCAAGAACAACAATCTCACAACATATCCACAATAAATCTTCTCATAGTGATTGATGAGGACATCAGATTTTGACACGTGTACCATCGACAGAGACGCAGATCGACGGCCACGATCCAGAGCCTTTACTTCTGATATATTTGCATTTTATTTTATGATTGTATTTCCTGTTTCCTAATTTGCCCCTATGGGCATCGAGTCGCTTATGTAGCCCGGACGGGCATTTGTGTCATTTCTTGCTATTTCATTTTGGCATATTTATATGAGGCCCCATGCATTGTAATTTCAGTTTTGGATGAATGAAAAGTTACATTTCATGTTCTCTT
>NW_021583618.1:0-1021 GCF_001605985.2 Dendrobium catenatum
CACATCAAAGTTGTTGGAAACACAAGCCCACATTTTACAACCAAATTCCTTTGTAATTTCATCATTATAAACATGTTGCAAGAGAGTTATCTTCCCCATACCACCATGGCCGACTATAGATAGAAGAGAAATGTTTCTGTACAAATCAGTTCTCCGATGCTCGTTTGATGGATTCCTCAGCCACTCCATAACAAACTCCTTATCCTTGCCCCGCCCAATGAGATCATTTTTAGCCAAGGATCCCGTTTCACGTGCTCCGTGCAGCTCAAGCTGCTGCTTGTTATGCTCCTCCTTTGCGTCTTTTACAAGATGAAAGAAAGTATCAACACCAGTTGTTGTAACTTTATCAAGTTTCTGCACAGCCTCCTCCAGTCGCTTCAAGGTGGGATCAATTTTGAAAGCACGTTTGCCAATTTCGACAATTCTTTTCATCCAGTCGCTTCTCCGCTTCTTGCCTTTGGTCACTTGTTTTTCAAGTTCCATGTACTCCAGCTCGTCCAACACGTCATCTGCATCATCAATGGCATCTCGTAGCTGCCATAGCCATTTGTTAAGACCCGGATTTTGGTCTGTGATATGCTCTTGGCTGGAAGCAAAGTGGACGACAGCTTGGATCTTGGGGAGATTCTCTCGCAGCCTTTTGAGCTCCTCCTCCGTGTGTTTCTGCCATATGAGTTGATCTTCCAGGTAACGGAAGCCAGCACTGATGATCTTCTCCATGATGGGTTCAAGAATCATATCCGCCATGGCAATCGTCGACGATCAATGTAGAGCAGAGCAACTGAAGAGTAAAAAGAGATTGGAAGAGATGCAGATCTAATAGTTTACCGGCTCATTGCGATATCCTGCTGGTTAAGATAAGGGAAATCCTTGAATACTTCATCTCAACCGTTCCTTTGAAATCGCACGGCTTAGCGGAGACTTCAACACCAAGGAATTCCAGCTGGCAATGATCAGATGTGGCGTCCCATAAACGATAAAACTTTTTTTTTTTTTTTGGCCTGGTGGTGGAGACTTGGCT
>NW_021583619.1:0-349 GCF_001605985.2 Dendrobium catenatum
CAGAGAAACCAGATCCGAAACTGGCGTAGAAGCAACTCCTCTGTCTAGAGCCCCGTCGACAGGAGGAGCGATACCTATGGAACTCATAATAAGTTCACATACCACAGTCGGCTTTACGATCGGAGGTGAGACCCCCATAGCAACCTTCCCCTCCGTATGCGGGAACTTTGTGAACTGGATTCTGCCGTCCAAGACAGTAGCCATCGGATTTAGAGTGGTCTTCGCACTGGCATAGCCGTGCACATTCTCCTTACTAGGGTGAGTAGAATTGACCATCCTAACCCCTTTCTCCTCCCGAGCCCCAAGCTGAGCCGCACTCTTACCAGAGGTGGCCGAGAACCGGCCAATC
>NW_021583620.1:0-204 GCF_001605985.2 Dendrobium catenatum
CAAGCATAACATGAAACCAAACTATGGTACAAGTACACCAAATATGATGACTGTATCATACAAAAATGAATTAGATTCAAATAAGCACTAAAATTTAAAAATTTTGCCCCAAAAGAGAAGGAAGCTGAAGAAAATCCAAGAACATACAAGGATAAAACAACACTTACTGGATAGTTTCTCAAATATCTACATAAATGTGCTCAA
>NW_021583621.1:0-291 GCF_001605985.2 Dendrobium catenatum
CGAAATTAAATTATCGTACATGACGATTTGCTCTCTGCAAGATTTTCGTCCAGATGAAAACAAATTTTCTTAAAGGACGATTTGGTCTCTGTAAGAATTTCGTCCGGACGAACAAATTTTGTCCAGACGATACAACCGACTTAGGACAATTTTTTTGCAGTTTTTGGAACCGACCTTGTAATAACCGTTTGTACTGGACGAACTTGGTTCGTACGTGACGATTAACTTGTATGAAAAAAATTTTGTACACATATGCAAACAGGTTCGTTTCAAGGCTTTTAAGTAATATCG
>NW_021583622.1:0-628 GCF_001605985.2 Dendrobium catenatum
TTAAGCTTGTTCGATCGAGCCTCTTACACGTATTTGTACCTTAAGATTCAGGCTATTGAAAGACTTCAAGCTATTCTAGCTCAACTTATTAGAGCGTGTAGTCATAAAAGGTATATTTCCTGTCATTTGAAATCATAGTGCTGGGAAAGGCAGTGTCCTAAACTCTCATAAAATCACCTAAGTATATGTTGCAAGAGAAAATTATTGTATCTTCCTTCATGAAGAAATATTTGGATAGATGATTTTAAATATTTATTCATTTATCTTTACATACAGTACATTATGGACCCGAATAAATATTTAAAATTCCTTCTATCTTGTAAGAAGATTTTAGATAGGATAAATTTGGTGTTTTGAGATTTTAAATATTTTTTTTAGGATTTTGTCGTGCACTGCAATGTCGACCCAAATAAATATCTCTTATTTCACTAAGAGATTTTTGGTATATTTTATATTTTGAGATTTTAAATATTTATTTGGGGATTCTGGCACGTGGAGCAATGTTAATCCAAATAAATATTTATAATTGGCCAGTCTTATGGGAGAAATTTTATTAGATTTTTTTATTTGAAATGCTTTATTCTAATATAAGAGAATTTTAAAATATAAAATATATATATTCATAAAC
>NW_021583623.1:0-207 GCF_001605985.2 Dendrobium catenatum
GGTGGTTGAGTTCCAATCAACCACTATTTGTATCATAAAGCTTGCTTAATTACTATTTTTACTATTTTTTGCATCTGTAGGACGCACAAGCACTTAACTTAAGACCTCCTAGATCTTAGGAATGGTGTGTTTATTTTTTTTATGCATTCCCAATATTTTACCTCAAGGATTAGTCATTAACTTTGATTTTAAACTCATTTAATATAG
>NW_021583624.1:0-1394 GCF_001605985.2 Dendrobium catenatum
TTAACTCATTGATCTTTCAAATCTTTAAAATTTAATTTTTTGGGAAATTTGCCATATGCTTGTTTTGCAAAACAAAAAAAAATTAAAAACCAAAAACTTCATTCTTTTTTTTATTATTTTTATTTTTAAGTTTGTATTCATTTTCGTTTGGGATTTTTTCTGATCATCTCCATCTTTTCTTGATTTTCAAATTCTTATCACATTGTCCTGGCTAATTCCTATATCATCCTGGACGATAGGACAAATTCTCTTCAAAATTCTGTCTGCTGAACCTTTTCTGAGCTTTCTGTAACTCATCGTCCCAGATGATCCAGTATCGTCATGGACGATATGATCAAACTTAATTACAATCTCTTTTGATCGTCTTGGACGATACAATTTTTGTCCTGGATGATGCATTTATGGTCATCATCCTGGCCGATACACTAGATCGTCCTGGACGATCCACATGTCAGTACATTTAAATCCATAAAACCGGCCCCAAAAAATCCATTATTAGACAATCATCCTGGCCGATCCACTATTCATCCTGAACGATACACGTGGCACAAATTTAAAACGTTTTAACTTCAGCTGAAACAATCAATTATATTGCATCATCTTGGACGATACACCTAATCATCCCGGACGATCACCTTTTTCAACGGTCGTCCGGCTTGACCCCTCGGGATGATCGTCTCTGTCTAATCGTCCTGGCCGATATCTGATCGGCTCGGCCGATCGGACCGTCTTTTTGACCAGTCGGCCTGTACGCAATAATTGAACCAAATCATCTTGGACGATTATGTGATTGTCCTGGTCGATATGGCCGTTTCTTTAAATTCAGGTCATTCCAACCATTGTTTTCACCTTAACCTTCTTCTTCTCTTGTGTTTTCTTACTGGTTTCTTGCTATTGCTGGTGGGAAGCGAGTCTGACAAACTTCTGGGAGTTCTTCGAGGGCTAGGATTGACACTCGTTTCAGGGAGGCAAAAAGATGAAAATTCTTATCATCGATATAAAGAATGTGGGATAACTCTCTCCAAAGTCATCAATCATGTCCATCTTTCGTATCCGGTAATGGATCTCTTTGCTCACACCTCTCTTTGTTTCGTTATTTCTCTCGTTGTCCCCTTTCTTTCTGAGCTTCTTTGAGAATTCTTTGTAAATCTTCACATAAATCCTACTTTCACAGCCCTGACCTCCTATGTGACTCGACGCCCGGTCGAGATCACATATCTGGACTGTGCTAAACTATTGTAGCTATCTATCACCAGGGATAAGCTGCATATAATCGTCTCAGATCCTGACTTTTACTGGTCCATGACAAACCATTTTCTTTGTCAGACCTACACACCCTTTCATGTTGGAGAGACTTGCTCCTTGGTCAAATATGCTAGGATAATTCAGCATGT
>NW_021583625.1:0-818 GCF_001605985.2 Dendrobium catenatum
CTTATTGTGGAGTGGGAGCGAGGTCGGGGTAGAGTCGGAAGGAGATCGACGGGATGAGTGTGGATTTGGACAGTAGGAATCGGGCTGAGCAGTGGTTTCACGTGGAGGAGAGGAGGCATCGGGAGTGAGCTGGAGTGCGAAGTGGAAGAGCAGCCGAAAGCTTCGCTCGGGCTGCTATTTAACGACGCGAATGAACCTCCTTGAGCGGAGTTTGAGCAGGAATCACAGGAAATTTGCTAGAGCGGCGCCGTTTGCAGCGAAATTTTGACAGGGTATTATGGATCTGACGGGTAAGGGCAGGTATGCGTTTCATATCGTTTCTTTTTTTTTTTTTTTTGGTATTATACAAAGGTCAACACTTTTACTCCTCACACCAATCCCATCACTGCCTTCCCCAAGATGAAGGCTATCATCCACCCTATCTAATTCACCCTCCTTCAATAGGTTGTAATTCCCATCACTATCTTTATAAGGTAATTCAATGCCCACATTAACTTCTACCATTTTCTCCTGCTCATTCAAAATTATTGGATTAGTATCCATGTTAGATAGCATAATACCATTCATTTTCGACAATTTTTTGTTAATCATACAAGGAATAATATAATCAATAATGGCACCATTTTGGTTAGCAGTATTAGCCAAAGTTTGCTCATCCATATTTTCACAACCAAAAGAAAGAATAAAAGTAGATTTGACATTAACTCTCTGATCATGATTTGAACAGAGAACATTAGTAACAGTTGGTTTAAGATCAACATAAGATAATTGCATAGGCTCCTTGTTGACCTTTGTATAAAATCCATTAGAAACGAAGA
>NW_021583626.1:0-381 GCF_001605985.2 Dendrobium catenatum
TTGTCCCTTCAAACGAAATGAATATTTGAAATGTTTTTGGGAAGTCCTAAGAGTTGTTTTATAATTAAAGAGCTTTATGAAATGTTTCCTTTTATTCGCCTTTACTAAAAGTTTTCTTACTAGTCGTTGTGTGTTGACAATCTGGAGAGTCGCTTTTGATTGAAAGATGTCTTGTTTTGTTTTGGTCGGGATGATTTATGAACAGTTTTGGATTTGTTTTATGCGACGAATTTTGTAGGCGCTTTACAATGAGAGGTTCTTATAAAACCTTCTTGTTGGAAAGCTTTATGGTTTCCTACCCCACTCCAAATGAGGGGAGAGGCACTTGGTTGGGGGTTGTCTCAGGTAGAATTTTGTGTCAAAAAGGATTTTTGGTAGAGA
>NW_021583627.1:0-267 GCF_001605985.2 Dendrobium catenatum
GTCTTGCCCTCTTAAGAATGTACTAATTCTATTTTTCCAATAATCAAAAGGAACATTATCTAACAATGGAGGACGATGAGTAGATTGTCCTTCGGGAAGTGAACCCTTAGGAAAACCTTGTGCCATAGTTTATAAGTGGATCTACTCTAGGATGTTAAGCCAAAATAAATAGAGCCAAGGCTCTGATACCAATTGTTGGATGACTATGGCACCCCAAGAGGGGTGGGGGGTGAATTGGGGTTTTCAAAAATTTTATTAAAAGAAGAA
>NW_021583628.1:0-296 GCF_001605985.2 Dendrobium catenatum
TATAATTCTCCATTGACAATAGTAAAGTTTGCTGCCTGCCTTCGAAGTCGTGCTGCTATCGTCGGGTCTTCAGGAAGAACACCTTCTTGTAAGAAAGTTAGAATGGGATCGATCCAGGATGTCTCCCTTGACTCATCTATTGATTGTATTATCTATGGGCCTGGAATACTCGGGAAGTGAATTTCTTCAATATACTTTCTTTTGAAAGTATCACCGGTTGTGGAGGTAGCTAGTTTGGAGAGGGCGTCTACTCGTGCACTTTGCTCTCGTAGAATATGGATGATCTCATATTTGTT
>NW_021583629.1:0-339 GCF_001605985.2 Dendrobium catenatum
GCAATTAGATTTAATTATGTGGGCCCTCTAGAGAAACACACGGAATAATAAAATCAGAGAATTGATTCTCAGCTTTGCTCTACTAGGAAAGTTCCTAAATGGTATCAAACCATTGGATCCGTTGGAAAATTCCACGGGCTTGGGCAATAGCAATTCTGAGATTTGATTTTCAGCTTACAAATCTTAATTTTATTTCAGATTCTAAATATGAGCTGCTATCTTAATTTCAATTTCAGTTTTGAAATTTGAAATTAGAGAAAGAGAGGGAGGGGAATTAAGGAGGCATTTAAGTAGTGATTAAGGGGGGATTGGAGAGAGAAAAAGGAAGAGGAGGTGGCC
>NW_021583630.1:0-235 GCF_001605985.2 Dendrobium catenatum
ATTTAAATGAGAATTTGACCTTTAATAGGACACAATGGAGAAAAAGGATTCATGTAGCCGACCCCGTGTAGTGGGATAAAGGCTTGATGTTATTGTTTTTGTTGTTGTTGTCAAAATTTTTTCTCTAAGGTTTGCTCATTTGTAATCCTTTAGCTATTCTTCATCTTCTTCCTCCAAATCTAGTCAGTTAAGAAGTTTAGTGTGATACATCATCATGTGGTTGATTTATTATGTC
>NW_021583631.1:0-281 GCF_001605985.2 Dendrobium catenatum
TATTTGCTTGTGTATCTTTTAACAATTGTGACAGCTGTTGTTTGTATCCATGAGATATCAAGTGTCAGTTGTAGGAGAATTGTTACTTTCACATCTTAGCCGTTGTCATCACTCATGAGCGGGCTAATGTGTTTACTATGTTTCTTATAGAGAAGTTAGATCTCTCTACCTCCCCCACAAACAAATTATATCATCCATTAGAGACCCCATTTTGTAGCAAGTGGTATCCAAGGCTCTTTGTAGTGGGCTTCCTTATTCATTCATGAATCTCCTTGTCATTG
>NW_021583632.1:0-212 GCF_001605985.2 Dendrobium catenatum
ATTGATACGACAGATCCTGACATGCCATTGATTCGTCATACCGATTATCGATTGATTGATTGGATGGATTCTTGCCGTATGGATTTGATTTATCATAGAATAAATTTCTTTATAGAGCTGATTGTATTGATTTCAATTGACCTGATTTTCATTATTTGGATTTGTTTTCAATTGTTGGGCTTGATTTGTTTTGATTCGATTGTTCTACGGAT
>NW_021583633.1:0-235 GCF_001605985.2 Dendrobium catenatum
ATCTTTGTGTTGTACACTTGTACCCATATTATTTGTTTCCCTTTACATCTCAGTCTTGTTAGGAGTCCCATAGTAACTGCCAATGGACCCGAAACAACTAGGAAAGACCTTAGACTTGTTGGTAGGTCAAATGAACAACATTAACCAGCAACTTAAGGAAAACCAAGCGGATCTAGCTGAGCTTCGTAGGAACATTACTGAGAGATTTGATACATTTGAGCGAGCTAGAGACCAC
>NW_021583634.1:0-537 GCF_001605985.2 Dendrobium catenatum
ATCTTATGTATCGTTTGTTTGAGAGAATTTCAGATCACAAAGAGATAAAAACATCTAAAGTTTATCGATCAAGACACCCACCAAACTAACCATAGAAAAAGT
This sequence comes from Dendrobium catenatum, assembly GCF_001605985.2. Lineage (NCBI taxonomy): Eukaryota > Viridiplantae > Streptophyta > Magnoliopsida > Asparagales > Orchidaceae > Dendrobium > Dendrobium catenatum. The sequence continues at coordinate 103 of NW_021583634.1, forward strand.
TAGGAATGTAAATATATAACTAGATCTATTCTTCCAGCCATTCATGCATCTAACTTATTTCTAGCACATACTTAATTTTCTAAATTAAGGAAAAGAAGACCAAATAAACTGTTGGAAGTTGAACAAATGCTTCAAATTCAAGTGACAGAAATAGTAAATTGTATTTTAAATTAGAACAAAAAAATAAATAATTGATCATAAGTAATTATATCATATTTCTCCCATGCAGATAAAATCAGAAGACTCAATACAGACAAATGGCAACCATATCATTTGTTTTTTTTTTTTTTTCTTGAGAAAATTTATTAAGTGTACAAATCTAATAAAAAAAATTCAAAATAATCCTCAGATTATTCGTATATGATTAATTTAATCTCAAAACATCACATTATCTCAATTTAATTTCTCGATTATATAAAATTTATCTAAAATATT
>NW_021583635.1:0-285 GCF_001605985.2 Dendrobium catenatum
CCTCGTTCTCCCAAAATACTCAACGAAACTCGATGACATTTGAAACATAGGCTCTATACATGAAGAGCATTCATGGGGAAGTGTTTGTTTGGCAAATAATCAGCTTTTCGAAAAGCTATTTTACCCGAAGCTATGTGATCTAATCTAAGGGTTTTTGAGAGATCTAACTGTCGGATTTTTGCGTTCTTGGGCTCGTTGGACTCGTGGAGGATGCAGGAATATTTCTCTAGTTGACGTCAAGCCCTAGTTTGTGGGTCTCCGAAAGGATTCCGCTCGTGTGGTTCG
>NW_021583636.1:0-231 GCF_001605985.2 Dendrobium catenatum
TTAGGTGTGTTTCCATGCCTTAACATGAGTCAAAATCATGTTTCATAGATCTCTTGCTAGGATCACTAAACTTCCAAGTTTCTAAATCATGCCAAAATTGGTTTGGAAACTTCCCTAAAGCCTTAGGAAATCAATTCTTCCCTCTCCTAATTAAGTCAAAAACACTCTAAAGGACATTGGGAAATCCCTTTCAAATGTGCATCTCCTCTTTCCATGGATCCAAAACATTCA
>NW_021583637.1:0-393 GCF_001605985.2 Dendrobium catenatum
TACTTGATGATCCCGATCAAGATCCCATGATTTCGTCGTCTCGGGCCATCGTAGTCCGTAGTCTACTTAATCAGAGGAGGTAGTCGACCCAACCTGACAGAAGGATCCTTGTCGGCAGACTTGGTTTGCTTCGTCTAAGGGGACCTTATAGACATGGGGTGGATGCTTGTTTAAGGAGACAAATTTTAGTCAACCTTAGCTAACAGAAAGCTTCAGGCTTTAGTGAGTGCACCCTATGATTCATTACTCAATGGGTGTTTACCCATTAGAGAACATATGGGCCTTGACCGTGACCGTGATATAGTGGTGCTATTTTGCAGCAAAATTGTCACGACCCAACCCGACCGGAACGGATCCCGCTCGCATCGGGCCGCAACACAACCATTGAAAATC
>NW_021583638.1:0-256 GCF_001605985.2 Dendrobium catenatum
TCTTTTAATGGGTATATATTTCAATATAAAAATGCTGAGATAAATTTATTTAATTTTTTTTAATTTTTTTTTTTATTGATATGTCTATCAAAACTTGTAATTGTCTTCTCATATGGACTCATGGCAAAAAGACTTTAAGATTGGATATTCAAATATCTAGTGGCTACTTGGAGACCAGTGCCAAAACATTAATGGCTACTGATTCATTTTTAATTCAGGAAGGTCAATCGTCATGCATTTATGTTTTAATGATTGG
>NW_021583639.1:0-583 GCF_001605985.2 Dendrobium catenatum
AAATGCCCCTAGGAAGGTTCTGGAATTTTTATTAACTGCTGAGATTGAATGGGGTTTAGGTTAACAAATTTGATTAAGGATTTTAGCCATTTGGAAGCTTCTTTGACCACCCATTGACTGTTTGACCAGTCAATGGGTCAATGTATGCTGAGGTGGTAGCTAGAGTGGCTTCAAAAAGCTGGTTTGGAAAGAACCTAAGGCAGTCCACTAGAGGATTGAGGACTTAAGCTATAGCCATTCAATTTTGACCCAATATGATTGAGTTGACCAAGTTCCTTACATGAATTCAAGTGGGTTTGGAGTATTTTTAGAATGGGTTTGAGAGTTTGATTGGTTTGGTACGATTTGAATGGGTTGATTTGATTGAATGTATTGAATTGGTTCATAAGGGTCAAATTTGACCAACCATGGCTTAGTTGACTTGGTTAACTATTGGTTGGGTCAAGGGTCCAATTTTGGGCTCAACAGGTTTGAAATATGGTTTTGAGTTTATTGAATGTGTTTTGAAGGTTCAAGGAAGTCAATTAGGTCAAAACACATGTTTGGACCCTTAATGGGCCTCTTAGGTCAACTAGGTTGACTT
>NW_021583640.1:0-333 GCF_001605985.2 Dendrobium catenatum
CAAGTTTGAGTTTGAGTTCACTTCATTGTAAATTGTTGAATGTCAAGTTCCTTGAGACATGTTCAAGTCAAGGCTTACTTCAGTTTTATTTTACTTAGGTCCAAAAATTTTATTGTTGGTCACTTGCATTCTGTTCAAAACTCCAAGTACCATACCCTGTAAGTATAAATTTTGGTAGCCTCCTAGCATCTCCCAGATTTTGGGAAAAAACTAAGAGGCCGCCTTCCCCTCCACGCTGCATGTGTATTTCAAGAAGATGTCAGGTGACACTATGGTTGTACAATCTTTAATCCCACCACACTACAAAACCATGTGTAAGGGTTTCAAAATACA
>NW_021583641.1:0-3174 GCF_001605985.2 Dendrobium catenatum
ACTTAGGCTTAACAACCTAATTACTGGACTCAACATTAAGAACTAAAGCGAACCACAAGACACTCCTTTTTTTTTTTTACCAAGGCATGAAGATTATGTAGTATTTCATGTGATTGATTTTAAAAACTTGTGAGTTAATGACTTAACAACATCAATAATCCAAAGAACGGTAGAATATCCGATCATGGTAACCCTTAGCTCGGACTTTCTCTTAGGGTAGAATCGTCTTTTAAAATCAATGACCTACTTCAAAAAATCAATTGGATAAGAGAAAAAAAGGAATCCATTCATAACTTGGTTTAAGAAAAAAATATCTTATAGAATAATAAACCAAAGTAAATTTGTCACAATCGTAAAACAATCGAAATCAAGTCTTCGATACATGAAAACTTCTAAGTTTTAAAAGATTTGAAAAAGAGAATAGCTTGCTTTTTAGTGGGCTCATTTTATGCCTGTTGTCATTTTGTTTGGCTCTTTGTGCATTTTTTATTTTTGATACACTTTCGTGTATATACTTTTGTTCTCAATTTGGCATCATTGGCCCTTTTTTTTTGCAAGCTAAATTATCTTTTTCAGTCTCTTAAAAAAGAAATCTTAGTTATGAGTATATCTTCTAGATATTAGAGAATAGGTGTTCTATCTCTAACATAGGGAAGAACTATCTATAAAATAGAATCGATAACCAATGACAAGAGTAACGAGGAATCTTGATGTGACAAAAAGACTTTAAGCATTATAAATACAAGATAGATTTTCTTAAGCAAGTTTAGAAAAGATCTTAATTTCATACACAATCTTTAATTTGAAATAGATTTTTGATTAGAAAAGAAAACTATGCCACTAAAATAGGTTAGAGAAAGAGACCCAATCAACAAAATATTTTTACAATCTAATAGATTAAGAGATGTAAATCATTGACTATAAATTCTCAAAAGTAAGGACAAGGAATACAATATCATTTCAGTGATATATATATTTTTTGAAAGCTAAGTTTAATAAAGAAAAACAACCAAAAAGAAAGTAAATCAAATCAAACAAAAACTAAGAGTAAAAAAAAGGAAAAGAAAACAAAGAGCAAAAAGGAAAAGTAACTAAAAGAAAAAGAACAATTAACAAAATAAAGCAAATAGAAGATCAAGTTTATGCAGTTATGTCAATCACGCCCAATCTGGTCCTTAAAGAGCTGAAAGTGTTGAAGGCCAATGGTTTAGTAAAGATGTCAGCCAGTTGAATTTTAGTTGTCACATAGTGTAACTCAATGTCTCACTTAGTCACTTGATCTCTAATGAATTGATGCCTAATATCAATGTGCTTAGTCCTTGAATGTTGGATATGATTCTTAGAGATGCATATGGCACTAGTGTTGTCACAAAAGATTGAGATGGTGCCTACAGGTAATCCTAAATCCAATATATGTTGTTTCAACCAAAGGACTTCGGCCACACAACTTCCAAGAGCAATGTACTCAGCTTTAGCAGTGGAGAGTGCAACATAATTTTGCTTCCTACTAGACCATGAGACCAAAGATTGTCCTATGAATTGACAAGTTCCTAAAGAAAATTTTTATCCACCTTGCATCCTACAAAATCAGAGTCAGAAAATCTAATAATCTCAAAAGAAGTGCTGCGTCTAGGATACCAAATCCTTAAGCTTTGGGTCCCCAAAATATATCTAAAAATTCTCTTAGCAGTAGTCAGGTGAGATTCCTTAGGGTCGGCTTGAAATATAGCACAAAGGCAAACACTAAACATTATATCAGGTCGGCTCACAATCAAGTAGAATAAAGATCCAATCATGCCTCTGTACTTCTTCTGATCAACAGACTTACAACACTAGAATCTTGCAAACCTATTTTCATGACCTGTGTTTTGATGATTGACAAATACTATTAATTCTCTTGGACTACTTGTTTCTTCTAACTTTTTAGGAATCGAAGATCGAAGGAACAGACGAAGCCAGTTCAGGATTGCGTAGGTTTAGGGTTGAGTCAGTCTGTACTTTTGTTTTTCACTTATTGAGTCTACTTGTAATGGTCAAAGAGTCTGATGCTAAGTAACCCTACACACACACACACTTGAGAGACTTAGAATTTCTTTTTTTACTCATATCGGCCAGGACAATTTTTACATCATCCTGGACGATCAGGCTTAAAACAGAAAGTCTAAATAAGGATTCTTAATTAAGGCAGCCGTCATTAATATATCGGCCTGGATGATACGTGTATCGTCCAGGACGATAAGCTCAAAACAGAAAGAAGTTGCCGCCATAGACAATTAAAGTATACTGTATTTTTAAATAATCGGCCAGGACGATCATTGATCGGCCTGGACGATATTCACAAATTAAAACTTAATTGATAAGGAAATCAAGGGAGTAATTAAGGATGATTGATACGATCAAATCATCCTGGACGATCGCAAGATCGGCCAGGACAATCTTTTCAAAAACCTTGGTTATGCCAAGACGGTAAATATTGGCCAGATCAAATTCAGGGCGATGCGCTGGACGATTTTCCTCTGATTTAAACTGATTGGCTGGGAAAATCATGAGATCGGCCTGGACGATCAAGCCAATTTTCAATCGTCCAGTTTTGCATCCAGGACGATACTCTGGCCGATCTTCTGAGATTTGTACTGATCGGCCAGGCCGATATCCATATCGGCCTGGACGATAATATCGGTAACTTATAATTAATGAGCTCCTTTGAATCTCTTCTATTTAAGAACTCTTGTTCAATGTTTTGGAAGACCTTTGGCTATTGCCTTGACCTGAGAAGGCCTTGAGGAGAGAAAGAGAGAGAGGGAGAGAGAGGATCTTGTGAGGGGGAGCTTGTGAGGAGATTCATAAGGGTTGCTTTAAGGATCGCTCTGCTTCTTCTCATCTAGAAGTTCTCATCCGTGAAAGAATCGGTAGAGGTAAAGAGTTAGCTTTTGGTTGTGGTTCTCTGCGAGCTTCAGGAGGAAGTAAAAGGAGGTAGGTTCTCTGCCTTGCCGGGGTGTCAAAAAGGAGGTTCTTTGTAAAGAATTCTTCACCTAGCTGTGGGGGCTAAAGGAGAGTCAAGTTTGTAGTGCAATACTCGGAGGGCGTCTCTGAGGAGTGGACGTAGGTCGAGTTGACCGAACTACTATAAATTCCTGTGTTCTTGTTTTCTTGCTTCCGCATTTTTATTTCCGC
>NW_021583642.1:0-613 GCF_001605985.2 Dendrobium catenatum
AAACAGATCCGCAACAATCTCCCCCTTTTTGATGATGACAAATATTATGATTTGAATTTGCAAATAGGAAACATTTTCTCTTAATCTCCCTCTCACTAAAATAAAACTTTAAAAATAGGGGAGATAAAAAAATTTTTGTTTTTTTTTATTTTTGAAAGAAAAAATATAGGAAAAAGGACACAAATTCAATAGTACGTTCTCCCCCTTTACATTATCAAAAGAGAAGGGGCACAATTAATAAAAACAAAATGATTAAAAGACAAAAATGATCCCTAATTTAGTGAACAAAATAAATATTTTTAAAATGAGAAAATTATCTCTTGGTTTTAATCCAAAACTTAGTAGAATTATATTGACTACGCATAGCCTATAAAAGGTTAGAAATTCAGAATTTGATAATCCAAACTCAAGTTCTTTAAAAATGCTCAAAAACTTTTTAATTCAATATCTAAATCAAAGAATAAATTAGATAAATAAATAGTCATTTTCCAAAACTCCTTCCAAAAAATATATCTAATAGAAGATTAATGCATGTATTGTTGAATCAGGAATCATGATTTTCAAACTCAAGCACCAAAAATATCAAGGGTTTTCTTAAGCTCTGAATAAAATA
>NW_021583643.1:0-604 GCF_001605985.2 Dendrobium catenatum
TCACTTGTACTGTTCGTCCAGACGAAAAATAAGGTTCATACCTAGACGAAACTCTCTGTATGAGATCGTACAGGATGAAATAAATTTTTGTCCCTGGACGAAACTCTATGTATGAGATCGTACAGGATGAAATAAATTTTCATCCCTGGACGAAACTCTATGTATGAGATCGTACAGGACAAAATAAATTTTCTTTCCTGGACGAAACTCTCTGTTTAATATCGTCCCAGGACAAAACCCGTTCATCCCAAGACGAACTGAACCGACTTACGTCAGTTGGTTACGTCCTGAAGAATTTTAGGAAACCGACCTATGAAATAACTATTTCGTACCGGACGAACTTTGTTCGTACGGGACGATTAGGGTGTACGAACATAATTCGTACCAATATACATAAGGCTCGTTTTCCGACAATTTAAGTAAAATTGTCTAGAACGATCCACGATCGTACGGGATGATCCACTGCGTACAGAATTGAAAACTTGCAGTTTTTGGACAGTTTTTTTTGTCTTTTGTATAAATAGTTCAAATTTGACTGCCACCCAATCTTTTTGCTCATTGAACTTTGTTTCTATTGGAAGAAGAGTAGAGGAGAGAGGATTCA
>NW_021583644.1:0-692 GCF_001605985.2 Dendrobium catenatum
TGTCAAACAGTGGAGGTCTAGTAATAAAGTAACCCTCTGGTGTGTTTCAGTTTACAAATGTAGCCATTTACGTTAATCAAAAAGTAGTTTAAACTAATGATTTTGAAACAAAGCTCTGATATCACTTGTTGATATTCATTCACTATGAATTAGGTTGTTAAACATAAGCATATGTCCCAAGGCTATCCAAGAGGGGGGGGGGATTGATATTTTAAAAAATTATCCCTCTTGAGTATGTTGAACTGAAAACAAACTTTAATGGAATTTTAGAAATAGTTTTTTAACCACAATTTTTAGAACTAAATAAAATACGGAAAATAAAAAGTAGTAAAAATAAAAGACACAAAATTTATAGTGGTTCGGTCTAAATCACACCTACATCCACTCCCCGGAGGCACCCTCCGAGTATTGCACTAATACCAATAGTGTCTCTCCTTTTTCACCCACAGCAAGGCGGAGAAACCTTTACAAACACTCTTTCCACCACTACCCGGTGTGGCAGAGAACCGTCGTCCATTTACACTATCCCGAGTGTTGGCAGAGAACCGTCCGTCCTTTCACACTCTCTTACTGTGGGAAGAGAACCCTTCGACCTTTCACACTCTCCTAGTGTGGGTAGAGAACCCGCGGCTATTCACACTCTCTAAGTGTTGGCAGAGAACCGGATCTCCTTGACAGATCTTCTCATAAGA
>NW_021583645.1:0-567 GCF_001605985.2 Dendrobium catenatum
GGACGTAGGTTGAGTTGACCGAACCACTAAAAATTTCGGTGTTCTTATTTCTTGCTTCCGCACTTTTATTTCCGCATTTATTTTTCACGTGGTGTGATTTTGGTTTATGTGTTTTTTCTCTTTGTGAATAGAAATTTTTTAAAATACCAATTCACCCCCCACTTGGTTAGCTTGGGACTAAGTTCGAAGGACTTAACATCCCTAATGAACTTTCAAGTGGTATCAGAGCGGGATTCGAAAGCTATTTGAATTTGATCCATGGCTAACCTTGGGAATCGTAACACTACGGAAGGGTATTCTATTACTCGACCTCTCCTGTTCGATAACCTACCTTGTGATTTTTGGAAAACCCGCAAGTCAACATTTTTACAATCTGCTGATTATCGCATGTGGATGCTTATTCAAGAAGGTTATTCTCCACCTTCTCGTGAAATTATTGGTGTTAAAACTGAAGTTGCTTTTATTGAATGGACTTTCGACGAACGAGATTTAGCTCAATTAAATGTAAAATGTTTGAACTATTTTTTCTATGCTTTAAAATCTGAGGATTACATGCGTGTCTCTACT
>NW_021583646.1:0-315 GCF_001605985.2 Dendrobium catenatum
CCCAATCAAGCTAATTTTGTGATGACGTATCAATGATTGTAATCTAAAAAGTAAAGAAAATTATGATTATGCAAAACCTTAATCTAAGTGTTTTTTCTCATATTATTTTACAATATTTATTTTAAACATTTTTTATATATTTATTTTAAACTTAATTTCTCATTATCATGTATTTTCTACATATTTTTTAACTCATTATCATGCCTTTTATTCAAGAGTAGAAGTTAAGGCAAGTGATGATTATCTTTTTTTTTAGAGATTTGAGCTAATTATATGCTCATCACATGTATAAGTTTCGAACTCAAGAACTCTTGG
>NW_021583647.1:0-530 GCF_001605985.2 Dendrobium catenatum
CCATCCGAGATGAAGAGAGTGTTAAGTGGCCAAATCCGTTAAAGCCAAACAGAGGAAATCAAGAGCAATACTGCCACTTCCACCATAGTCGTGGACACACAACTGAAGCATGCAAACAGCTTAAAGAGGAAATCGAAAGACTAATTCGACAAGGCTACCATGGTCGGTTCATAGCACACCCACCTGGTCGTAAGGAGACTCCTCCTATTGGGAGCAACTAACATAAAAACAGCCACAAAACAATTGCCAAATGGTTGGAGAGATCGAGACCATCGCTGGGGGTCCATTATTATCCAACCAAGTCTTACTTGCGGTGAATGAGGAGCCAGCACAAAAGAAGATTCATGCTGACCATTGTATTACATTTGATGATGCCGATCTAAAGGGCATTCAGACCCCTCATCAGGATCCACTTGTAATTAATGCAGGGATTGGCGATCCATGCTTCAATGTCAAAAGGATCTTAGTTGATAATGGGAGCTCAGTGGATGTTCTATTTTACTCCACCTTTCTTAGTATGGGCCTTGTGA
>NW_021583648.1:0-330 GCF_001605985.2 Dendrobium catenatum
AAAATGTTGCAAGTACCTCCGAACCAGTGACTGCTGCACAATTGGAAGGAATCATCACAGAAAAGATCAGGGCTATTATAGCCGTCAATCAAGCAGAAAAATTGGTGGGCAAAGGTCGTCCGTACCCTGTTGAGTACGACCAAGTACCATACCCGAAAGGGTATTCGGTCTCAAAGTTCAACACTTTCAACGGTAATAACAACCCCAGGCAACACCTGGCACAGTTTAAAGCCACCTGCAGGAATACAGGAGGAAATGACGCCCTACTCTTCCGACAATTGGTCAGTAGTTTAACAGCAACTGCTTTCGAATGGTACGCTGAACTACCAA
>NW_021583649.1:0-311 GCF_001605985.2 Dendrobium catenatum
CTCTCTCTCTCTCTCTCTCTCTCTCCTTCTCCCTCTCCCTCTCTCTCCCTCTATTATATCTTTCTCTCTCTCTGACTCCCTCTCTCTCTCTCTATCTCTCCGCCACTTTCTTCCCTCTCTCTCTCTCTCTCACTCCCCCTCTCTCTCACTTTCTCTCACTTTCTCCATCTCTCTCTCCCTCTCTCTATATCTCTCTCTCTCCCTCTCTCTCTATTACATATGTCTCTCTCTCGATCCATTTCTCTCTCCCTATATTGCTTCCCTCTCTCTCTCTCTCTCACACACACACACAGTCACTCAGTCGCTCTCTC
>NW_021583650.1:0-314 GCF_001605985.2 Dendrobium catenatum
TAGCACCTAGGTCTTCGTAGCCTAGAATAGACGTCGCCCGTAGGATTTCTCTTAGGTGGATACCTATTGACGTAGCATCGACTCGAACCTATCACTCAATTTCAACTCAGTTTGATTTAAATCGATCTTGATCGGCTCGATTTAATTTGATTGAGCTTAATCTGAATCAAATTCATATCATTTAACTCAAGTCGATTCAACTAATTAAACTCAAATCCACTTCTAATAAAATATGATTAATTCAACTTTGTTTTAATGAAATCAGCCATTTAAATCTCTAATCAAAGCATGATTTAATCCTAGCCACTGATTCA
>NW_021583651.1:0-258 GCF_001605985.2 Dendrobium catenatum
AATAATTTTTTATTATAAAAAATAAAAAAATTATTCTAAAAAACTGCTTTAATAAGCAATAAAAAAGTCATCCCAAACGAAGCCTTGACGGTTTTCTTATTGCTTTTAAAAAAATTAAAAATTTTATCTTAAAAAACTGTTTTAAGAAAGAAAAAAAAATCATCTCAAACCAAGCCCAAGTCTTCATAAAATAGTTAATCTAAATCCCATCTTAGCAATCAACAACCATGAAGAAAAAAAAAAAAAAACCATAAATCA
>NW_021583652.1:0-206 GCF_001605985.2 Dendrobium catenatum
TATTATTTTTAAGTTAAAATTGTATTTATTTGATAATATAAATAACAATATAGATTTATTAACTTTAACTAATTATATTCACGCATCAACACTGAACTGAGGTTTTTGTTATAGTTACAAACCCAAACTCTTTCTTAAACTAAGACTTGAGCATGTTAACTAGGTATGTAAACTTATCACTAGATGCACAATGAAGCTTTTTTTTT
>NW_021583653.1:0-391 GCF_001605985.2 Dendrobium catenatum
AGAAAGAAAAAATGGTGGCACTGAAGGCACACAAATCTGACTCCGACTCTTCCGGGCCTGAGAGCGATGAAGTTGCCTTCATCTCAAGGCAATTCAAAAGCTTTTTATGGAAGAAGCAAAAGCATCATTGGAGAAAAGTTAATGATTATAAACATTCTAAAGGATCTTCTGATGTCGTTTTTTATAAATACAAAAAACCAGGACACGTGAGAACTGATTGCCCTACACTTAAAGATCACTAAGCAAAGGAAAGGGTGAGGAGAAACCTAAGCTAAGGAAGGACAAGATGAGAGTACAAAAAGCATTTTGGGCGGATTCTGCATTGGACTCATCGGAGACGGAACCAGAAGATGTGACATCAAAATTGTGCTTTATGGCAGACGAAAATCTT
>NW_021583654.1:0-255 GCF_001605985.2 Dendrobium catenatum
TATCCTGTATTTTTAAGAATTGACGTGTCCCGTATCCATATCGTGTTGTATCCGTGTTGCCGTATTTGTATCGGTGCAACATGGGTGGCTCTTAACCCATGAAAACAGGAAAAACTATATAAACAATACAGGACAGCGCCCAAGTGATCTAGGATTAAACAACTATCTAAAATTTCTTTTTTAAAACAGATGCATTATATTTTTTAAAATATTTTTTTAATAATGAGAATAATATTTATTTTATTTAATTCTATG
>NW_021583655.1:0-759 GCF_001605985.2 Dendrobium catenatum
TTGAAAGGGAGTGATTGTAATTGAGTGAATAAAATCATACACACGCACATAAGGAGATCATAAAAATTTTATACTGATCGTACGGGACGATATCAGATCGTACGGGACGATCAGACAGTTATCTCCTATTGAGCACATAGAACAAATAGGAACTGGCTTGAAAATTTTTCTAATTCATATTCGTCCGGGACGATATTTTTATCGTCCAGGACGATCTGGTCTCTGTAAAATTTTCGTCCAGACAAAATTAATCATCGTCAAAAAATGAGTTGCACTCTGTAAAATTTTTATCCAGACAAAATTAATTATCATCCAGGACGATCTGGTCTCTATAAAATTTTTGTCCAGACGAAATTATTATCGTCAAAAAATTATCTGCTCTCTGTAAAAATTTCGTTCAGGAACCAATTTTCGTCCAGACGATTAACCAACTTAGAACGGTTTTCAGCAGTTTTCTAGACCGACCTTGTAATAACCGTTCGTACCGGACAAACTTATTTTGTACGGGACGATCAGTGTGTACGAAGACATTTCGTACACATATTCAAATAGGATCGTTTTAAATCGTTTAAGTAAAATCGTCCAGGACGATCCACGATCGTACAGGACGATCCTCTGCGTACAGAATTGAAAACTTGTAGTTTTTGGGCGGTTTTTCTTATCTTTTGTATATATAGTCCAAATTAGACTGCCACCCAATATCTTTTTGTCATTTGATCTTCGTGCCTCTTGAGAGAATAGCTAAGGAGAGAGTGGAAG
>NW_021583656.1:0-287 GCF_001605985.2 Dendrobium catenatum
AGCTCTTTCTTCAAGTTTCCCCCACAAGAACGAAGCTACAATGGCTACCAAAGACAGTTACAAAGTGCCTTGCCATAGCTTCAATAGAGACTCTCAAAACGAGATCATTAATGCCAGTTGCCGCCATTATCGTCCAGGACGATAGCCAAATCGTCCTGGCCAATTAGCATAAATATGAGGATAATCATCCTGAATATCGTCCTGAAATGAAGCTGGACGATGTCTAATCATCCCGGACGATCTTGTGATTGGCCTGGACGAAATCCCCATTAATTGCTTTCCAAAAC
>NW_021583657.1:0-732 GCF_001605985.2 Dendrobium catenatum
TTCAAAGATAAGAATCTCTACTTGTGATTTGAGATTAATTCACTCTTTTCTTTCTTCCTTCTAGAATTCTCGTGAGAAGATCTGTCAAGAAGATCCGGTTCTCTGTCGATACTTGAAGAGTGTGAACAGCCGCAGGTTCTCTGCCCACACTAGGAGAGTGTGAAAGGACGAAGGGTTCTCTACCCACACTAGGAGAGTGTGAAAGGATGAAGGGTCCCTACTCTGCCCACACTAGGAGAGTGTGAAAGGATGGACGGTTCTCTGCCAACACTAGGGATAAGTGTAAAAGGAAGACGATTCTCTGTCGCACCGGGTAGTGGTGGAAAGAGTTTTTGTAAAGGCTTCTCCGACTTGCTGTGGGTGCTAAAGGAGAGTCACTAGTGGTATTAGTGCAATACTCGGAGGGTGCCTCCAGCGAGTGGATGTAGGTCTAGTTTTGATCGAACCACTATAAATATGGTGTTCTTTACTTTTCGCTTTTTATTTTGTTTATCATTTACAACTTGTGGTTAAAAAATCTTTTTTTAAAAAAAAAAATCACTAATAATTAAGTTTTAATTTCCAAAGTTTAAAAAGAGGGTTCAAAATTTTTTTTAATTACCAATTCACCCCCTCCCCCTCTTAGTTAGCCATTGGGACATAAGCTTAAGTTTAACAACCTAATTCATTGTGAACGAATCTCAGCAAGTGGTATAAGAGCCTTGTTTCAAAATCATAAGTTTAGACTACTTT
>NW_021583658.1:0-231 GCF_001605985.2 Dendrobium catenatum
ATAGAAACACTAAATTCTTTCATGCTATTGCTAATAAAAACAAAATTAACAATAGAATCAATAAAATACGCGATAGTAATGGGATTTTACTTGATAATGATGATGATATCAGTAAGTCTGGTGTGGATTTCTTCCTTAATATGTTTAATACTAATTCTGTGATTGAACATGTGCATAATCCGACGGTTATTCCTAATTTGATCACTGATGCTGATAATTTTTTGTTGTGTC
>NW_021583659.1:0-206 GCF_001605985.2 Dendrobium catenatum
GTTGATTGTATTAATTAATTAAATAAATTATAATTAAGTTTTAATTATAATTTATTTAAATAATTAATTCCAAATTAAATTAGTCCACATTTCTCTAATCTTTCAAAGATTTGGCTAAGTCCCAAATTTTTTAGAAAATTTCGTCGGCCTTCCGGCGTCACCTCCCCGATGCCGGGAGGTAAGGAGGGCATTTGCCCTTTCAAGTC
>NW_021583660.1:0-378 GCF_001605985.2 Dendrobium catenatum
ACCTCAACCACCTTAGTGGAATACATGTCTGCGCATGAACCTGGCCCATCTTAAACTTCACTGTAATCCGTGGATTCAATGAGTCATGATACAAAACATCTGGGTCCGAATGCTGGCCTAGTAAATCATCACAACAATCTGGCCAACTCAACCATCATCTTCCTGAACCAACAACTGGGTGTCCAACAAAAGAAGGTCCATCAATCTGTATCCCCAACATCATGGAAACATTCTGCAACGTAATACTCATTTCACAACTGGGAGGTGAAATATATTAGTCTGTGGCGACCACCTCTCAACCAGAGCTGTAAGCAAGTGATGATCCATCCTCCTATACCTCTTCTGACTGACACTGTCCAAACCCACAAAAACTAAGGC
>NW_021583661.1:0-466 GCF_001605985.2 Dendrobium catenatum
GTTATTTTAGAAGTTTCCCTAACATGCTAGTCTTACTACTTCCTTTTGAAAGTAGCCCAAATAGTAGGTTGTACAGCTTAGCCTTATAGTTATAGGTTAAGATGCCTATTGGGGGGAAGTCTAGGATTAGGTTGTTGCCTAGAGATTTTCCCTAAAATTGGACTTACGGCCATTAGAAGTAGCCAATCAAATTTTATATATTTTTCATTTCACTTAACGGATATCCTTAATGAGGTAGTCACCAATAGGATTCATTACTTCCATTAAAAGTAACCTATAACAGGGACATAGCTTTACACACTTCATTGCCTTAAAACTACCGTCAATCGCCTTGTTTTGCCTATAGTAGTAGCTCTTTACTTGCAGTAGAATTTTTTTTTTAACTCTTTCCAGCATTAATTTTATTTATTATGTGCTAACTTTCATTTACTTGTTTGTAGATATTCCTGACCAGCCATTTATAGGA
>NW_021583662.1:0-296 GCF_001605985.2 Dendrobium catenatum
TTACCTTATTTTTAAAAATCTATCTATATTTATAAGTATTTTAAAATTAATTTAAAATTACAAATATTTTAAATCCTATTTTCGGGAGATTCACTTCTTATGGAATTTTAAACATAGATTTTGCATACGAAGAGCAATCATGGGGGAGTGGGTTAGTGAATGATTGAGTCCCAATCATTTACTAATCACTTCATTAGCTACAATTATTTTCATTTTATCATACCTTGCATGTATAAGATGCTCGAGCACTTAGTTTAGGCTTTCCTAGATCTAAGGACATGGTGTGTTTACTTTAT
>NW_021583663.1:0-1304 GCF_001605985.2 Dendrobium catenatum
TTTGAGGCTTACGCCTCGATCCGCCTCGAGGCTTACGCTTCGCCTCACTTGGAAAAAAACGCCTCGATTCCCGATTTCGCCTTTTAAAACCTTGATTTATAACCACAAAGCCTCCATAAATTTAGAGTTAAAAAATATCAAAAGATACGTTGACAACTTTTTTGAGACGAGAAAATAATAAGAATGCACGTAATACTCAATGGAAACCTTATTCCGAGTTGAGAATCCCAAAAATCTCAAAATAGCTGCACCATGTAACAATCACATCTCAAAATAGATGCAACAATCACTAAGGTCAAAAGAGATAGTGCTGAATGAATAACTAAAGGAACTAAACAAAGCTGAGACCCAATCATAGTAAAAATATCCCAAGGAAATCATAATGCGGAATTGAAGGTTTGTAAACCTTAGAAATTTAAAGCTAACCGGTAGCCACTCAAATAGTTGCAATCAGCCATCATCAGATCAACTCTTATTGGGTAACATCACAGGCTTGCTTTTTCCAAAATAAAAGATTAAAATTTGAAACTTGAAATTTTTACAAAAGTAAAAGATACATCTTACATTTTTTGACAACTATAAACTTCAATGTTTGAGAACCCCAAAATTCTCATAAGTCAAGTGTGCAACTGCATCTCAAGCAATGATTACTAATGTCGCAGTGGATAATGCGAACAAAGAATCAAAGCCGCTAAACAAAATTTAGACCCAGGAATGACCAAATCTCTCAAGAAAGAAAATCGAAGGTTTGAAACCACAGAAATATAAATCTACCCAAATAATAGAAATCTTGTTGCAATTAGCCACCACCAGATTAATTCTTATGGGGTAACATCCTAGGCATATTTTTTCTCAAATAAAATATAAAAAATGTAGTTCCTACATAAAAAAATTACCAAAATCATCAAAATAAGAATGTCTATCAGGTTGCTTGCTTCAACACACACATCACGCATATATGATGATTGTAAATTTTAAGGTTTGCATCTATGTTGCACCTATACACCTATTTATAAAGGCGTGCTGTATCCGATACACCGATACACGGATACACCTCTGATATGGCACGGATACGTGTCGGATACGACTTTGCCGTATCCAATTAAAATACCATTTAGTTTCAAAAGGACACGCATATCCGATACGCGTGGATACGCGTGTTCGTTGAAAAACAAAAAAAAAATTGAAAAAAGACCCGTTGTATTTACTTCCACAATTGCGAGTGAGGTTCTCTCATTTCTGAGATAGATTTGAGTCTCTTGATGATGTGAGAATATTAGAAATTGCTAATCTTTCACTTGATG
>NW_021583664.1:0-298 GCF_001605985.2 Dendrobium catenatum
ATTTTCTCACTCTTCATTCTCATTCTTTATATTTATATGTTCAAATGTTCAATGCATTTTGTCGGAGCACATGCCTTTTTTTTTAAATATTCAATTTTGAGTATTTGCATGAATTGTTGCCCTTGGCATGTGTGTAATGTTTCAATTTTTAATTTTAATAATAACGCATTATGTTCGCTTGTGTGTATGTTGCGATTCCGGTGATATTTTTTTCTGACATTTTGATTTTTTAAGCTTTTATGATAAATTGCACTTATTAAGCTTGATACGTCATCACAAAATTATCTTGATTGGGCAC
>NW_021583665.1:0-342 GCF_001605985.2 Dendrobium catenatum
ATAGTTTTTGAAGAAAGAATATGTTGTACCGTCCATTCCAGGAGCAACGCTAGTTCCACTTTCTTGGATGACAGTAGCAAGTTCAGCAAATGAGAATTCTTTATCTATCATTTTGCAGTCCGTCTCAGTTAAGGATTTTAAAATCGGAGGCCAACCCTTCACATATCCAAATATGTTTCTCCATTTGTTGTTAAAAATTTTCAATAGAATTTCTTCAATAGCTGCTTGGTCTTGTACTAAATTTCCTTCCTCATTCTTCAGTTGATGGATAAAGTTTCCCATTCCTCTACCATTTGCAAAAGAACGAAAAAATTTAGAGTTTGTATCATTATCCTGAATCCC
>NW_021583666.1:0-297 GCF_001605985.2 Dendrobium catenatum
ACAACCAAAATTTGCTAAAAACCAAAATAAAAATACTTTGCAGACATAGCAGATTTTACCATGAAAAGTGTATAACTTCCTGCAGGTAGATATCACCAAAATAGTATAATAATCATAGAAACTAACATCAATAAAAACCAAAAAATGAAGATGAGTCCAGTGATACCAACTCTCCCAGAGGTTAGCAGCAGCATAGCAGAAAACCACAGCCCCCAAATTAGAATGTCCAGCAAAAAAAATCTTATCAATTCCACCATTCTAATGCTTATAACCCGAGAGAACAAACAAATCGAAGAC
>NW_021583667.1:0-1664 GCF_001605985.2 Dendrobium catenatum
GCTTTTCAGGCCGGCGGCCTGACGGGATCCAAGGGGGATCGGCGGCAATAGGGTGAGGAGAAGGAAAGATGGAAAATTCTGAAGATTTCCGTTGTTTGGATTCCACTTGCCTCGCTTTTCTTCAACACTCGGTCTCCACGCAATAATCTTGGGATGAAATCTAGAACTCACGGAGAGATCTAGTTTTCCCGTTGAACTCACTAAGAGATCTATGGAAATGCACTCACAAAGAGAACAAAGGGAAATAACGTTTCATTTCATCAAAACTAACAACTTACAATGCATCATGCCCCATATAAGGAGGCTCAAATAAAAGAAAAAAAAGAAAAGACATAAACGCCCTCTGGGCTACATAAGTAGAATAATGCCCTCAGGGGCAAACTAGGAAAACTAAAGAAGTACACATGACATAAGCTGTAAATAACTCAGAAGTAGAGGCTCGGGATCGTAGCCATTGATCTGCGCCGTCGGCGATGGTACACATGTCGAAATCTGATGTCCCCATCAGTTTTTGTCAAGTATTTCCTTACAGTTTTTTGCTGTTGAGTAGTGGCTCCCATTATGGGCCCCACCTGAATAACCTTCCAATTCATAAACCCAACGCCTTCTCTTTTAGGAATTCTTTTGATGGTTGCCTTCAACTTTTTCTTTTGATTTCCTTAATTTTAAATTGAGAGAATGTTTTGTAATTGTAAATATGCGGTTTGAAGCATGTACAACATGTTCAAATCTTATTCTGCGTTGATTCAAAAAGTTTTTGGTTGGATGTACTTCTTTCTAATCTTCTCCCAATGCAATTGGAGATTGGAGAGTTCTTGGATTTATTTCATCGTAAAAATGTGAGGTTTGGTTTTGTCATCTGATGATCGCTTACTTTTCTATTTCAATTCTCTAATATTCAGTTATTGGTTTGCATGTATAAGTAAGTTTATATATCAGTTACGATATGATATTCAATTTAACTTATGGTTTTCATGCTTCTGAATTTCTATGAAATATTTCTACTAAGCAAGTATGAAATTATCCTTTGTGATATATTTTTTTTCGTATTATTTTTTCATACCTAAAATGAATAGCTGCCTAAATGGCAGATTTTATGCTTCTCATCATAACTATTAAGGTTGTGTTAAAATGTCAATTATAATAGGTCTCGATGTTAGGGTCATTTAACAGATCATCTAAGGGATGCAATTTTTTTAAATTTGCAAAATCAATTAGCTGAATTGTTCTAAAAAAAGATCAAATGAGCCAGAATATTAATCAAATTAAATAGCAAATTTTAATATTAATGATGAACCCATCCATCTAAGTATTATCATTACTAAGAGACAAAGAAACTTATCATGGTAGACACAAGCAAAATAAACTTTATAGAGTGTATGATAATAAATCCTATGATAATTGCAAAATCAAATTTAAATGATATAAATAAGAAAGTAAATTATTAGATCATTTATATTTCATGGAAAAGTAGATCTTAAGGTTTTTTCTATTAAGGTTATAGAATGATAATTTTTGTCGGATGAATTTCAATAATATTTGCTAAATTAATTTAACTGGGCAAACTAAAATATATTAGATGAGAGTGGAAAAGACTCAGAGAGAAATTGTAACTTTGGTTGAAATGAAAGAATTACTTAAAAAAAAAAAAAAAAAAAAAAAAC
>NW_021583668.1:0-1016 GCF_001605985.2 Dendrobium catenatum
GTCTTTTTGGTATCAGAGCAGTGTTATTGGAAGAATAGATTGTTACCAGAGTTGTAGGATTGGATATAGAATTGGGTAGATTGGGTAGCTGTAAGAGCATCATTGGCATACATCGTTGCATGTGCGTATCATTTGGTCTAAATTGTGCAGGTGAAAAGATATGGATCCTCCGGCAGAATCCAGTGTACCGAATGAGCAACACAGTGCAGCCCCAGCACCTTCAGAGAGTATGATGCAGTTGGCTACTACGATTGCACATGTAATGGGCGATGCTCAGAGCAAAATGAGTGGGAGCAAAGAGGAAGAAGTGGATAGACACATGCAGATGTTTCATAAACTGAAGTCTCTGTTGTTTAAAGGAGCTGTGGGACCCCAGGCTGCTGAGGATTGGATCCTGAGAGTGGAAAAGATTTTTGACAGCATGCAGTGTCTAGGAAATCGAAAGGTACCATTGGCTGTGTTCCTGTTTGAGGGTGAAGCAGAGAGATGATGGATCGGACAGCAAAGAGAGAAATTCCAAGGAAGACTAATGCTGAGATCACCTGGGACGAGTTCACTGCAGTGTTCAGGATGTGGTTTGTACCACCGTCAGCTCAGCGACAGATGCAGGAAGCTTTAATGAGATTGGAGCAAGGCCGCAAGTCAGTGATGTAGTACGAGGCCGAGTTTACTGCACTTGCGAGGTACGCTGCTCACCTGATTCCCACTGTCGAGGAAAAATGCTATAGATTTCTCCAAGGATTGAACAGAGAGCTGAGGCATCCCCTAGTACCTTTCCGGATACATGAGTTTTTTGAGCTGGTGGAGCGGGCCCGATTGACAGAGATTGACTTAGCAACACCGGTATCGAGGTACGAGGATACCAGGAGGAGGAGAGATGAGGTACGACGAGATGATTCTGGTAGAGACAGAGATAGAGAGAAGAAAAGCAGATACGATAGTTCGAGGGGATCTGCATCGGGATCTATATCGCGATCTGCATCGGTAGTATCGTCTGGTAGTTCTAGAGCGTGCAT
>NW_021583669.1:0-437 GCF_001605985.2 Dendrobium catenatum
AGATCGGCTGGCTGTCGGGTCCAGTCCAGGCGTGCGATGTCAAGAGCTCGCCGGATTTGGTCCGGGCCGTGCGAGGCTGAGAGGGAGCGGAGCTAGGTCGTCGGCCTTGGATCGATTTCGCAAACACCAGGGAGAGCGAGAGAGGGAGCTTGGAGAGGAAGAGAAGACTGAGAGAGGGAGAGGCGTGAGAGAGAGCACCAGTCCCAATCCCCTCTTCAGCCGAGAGTTTTAGCTTTTAGTAAATTCAATCCATCACCCGAAGAGGAAGCCCGCCTTAGTCCATCCATCGTCGCAACAGCTCAAAACACGCGAAAAGAAACTGCCATCTGCTTCATATCGCTGTTCTTCCTGAAGAAAATCGCGAGCGTCAGGGAAAAAGGGACCGTGCCAACTGCCCATACAATCAGGATCGCTTGATCGAATTCCTGATATGAACA
>NW_021583670.1:0-306 GCF_001605985.2 Dendrobium catenatum
TTAAAAAAAATTATTAACTTTTTAATAATATATTCTAGATTAATTGATAATAAGTAAAAAGATTATATAAACAAATAAAAATATATAAGGAAAAAAACATTAAACAAGTCATTTTTAGGTCAAAATCAAGCTGGTATGTCAACCAACACTAGACATGTTTAGCAAATGGGTATTGTAGAAAAATGAGCAATTTCCATCAGAAATCTAGAAAGTTTTGGCGAAATCATTTATGTAGGTAAAACGTGTGAAGAGAACAAGTATCCAAAGGATTAAATTTCTGTCAGAAATATTTTCGATGAATTTTTG
>NW_021583671.1:0-583 GCF_001605985.2 Dendrobium catenatum
TCCTCTAATAAAAACTCTTTCTTCAAGAGGTGTCTTTTATATTAATTCATCTAAGTCATTCAAAAATTTTAATTTTGAACTCATATCAAAACCTACTTGAGGAGCACAAACACTTATAATATTAACAATCTTAGTATCAACAATAATATTTAAAGCTATAATTCTATATCCAATTCTATTAATTTTTATAACATTATCCTTTAAACTCTTAGCTATAATCATATCTACACTATTTTTAGTTTAAATCCTAAATTATAAATCTCTTTAGTCTTGTTTCCAACCCATTTAGTTTTTTAAATGCGCAAAATATTTATCTTCCTATGAATCAGAATATCTATTAATTTCATTAAATTTTTATAAGGGAACCTATATTCCAAATTTTTATCCTAATTTTAGTTTTATTGACTAGTTTCTTTGCTCACATCCATCCTTGATGTGAGAACCCATGCTTATTTAACATTGCACCTGGGCAATGGTGCATCGGCCCTTATACACTTGTCGTTGTATTCAGGCCATATCGTACGGCCCTTACAGAGGATGACCTAACATTAACATAATTTTTTTAAGTGCTTAGAAGGGACGC
>NW_021583672.1:0-607 GCF_001605985.2 Dendrobium catenatum
TCTCCAAATTTTTTGAGCATTTTTACCAAAGAGGAAAACATGATTAATACTTTCTATATTCGAACAACAATAGCATTTAGAAGGAAGATAAAAACCTTTGTTCCAAAGCCGAGTATCCACTGGTAAGAAACCTTTAATACACCTCCAAGCAAGAATAGAATAAGATAAAGGAATATTATTGTGCCAAATAGAGCCATAAACATTAGAAATTTCTTTCTTGATTCTAAAAACCTCCCTCATATTTTTAATTTTAAAAACATCATTGGTTGAAATGTTGAAGAGCAAGCGGTCAATATCATCAATATTCAAAGGAATGTTCAAAACAAGATGATAAATCTCCTCGGGTAAAATCTGACTCAATTTATTGACATTCCAGTTACCATTCATAATAAAATAGTTAACCTTAGTAGAAACCAGAGTATGAGAGCAAAGCAAGCTGTCTATAGAACCCGGCCAAAGCCAATTGTCTTGCCAAAAGTAAACATCCCCTTTACTCAAACCCCATTGGATAAAAGGCTCCGCCTCCCAACTAATTTGACATAACCGCTTCCAAACAGAAGAATCCGTTCCTTTAAAACTACATAAAGTAGGATGCATCTCTTTGCAA
>NW_021583673.1:0-328 GCF_001605985.2 Dendrobium catenatum
TACCCTGATCTCTGTTGTCAACCCCTTCATGAAATTTACCTCTAGCACTGTCTCAGGAAGGCGGTCCAATCGGCTAGCAAGGTACTCGAATATATCACGGTACTCCATCAATGAACCATCTCGTGTCAAGGCAAAAAATTTCTCGTAGAAGTCTCCTCCTATGCCATTTCGAAAACGTTCTACCAAACAATCATTGAATTCCCTCCAACTCCGTATGGGTCATCGTATGTCCCTCCACTAGTACCAAGCCAAAGCTTTCCCTTCTAAACATAGGCCCATTGCCATCAATATTTCCTCCTCCGTCAACCCATTGATGGCAAAATATCAT
>NW_021583674.1:0-333 GCF_001605985.2 Dendrobium catenatum
GTCTTCTTTACCACAGGCTTCTTCAATTTGGATTTCTTCTTGGAAGACTTTGGCTTTGCTTTGCCAGACTTTGACGAGCTAGCTTGGCCAGGTTGCTGTTTAGAGGTGGATGCTTGTGACATAGGCAACCACTTTAAGTTCAGTACTGGCTCGGTAGGGGAATTCCACTTGACACCAGGAACTCCTTCTAGTTGTTTCAGCATTTTTGTTGTCTTCTTGGAGACCACAGTCTCCCATTGCTCATCTTGGACAGATTTTTTTGTTGTTGTTTCTTTAGACGGGAGTACAGAAGAGGACGTGACTACCCGGGTGGATTCTTTTCTGGGACGAACT
>NW_021583675.1:0-230 GCF_001605985.2 Dendrobium catenatum
AGACGTCACGTGTGTACCAATAACACGCTCGCAGGGGACCATGTGGGTTTTATAATTATTTTTACCCCCTTTAGTGTACCTATGTGTATACAATTTATAGTGCATGTGCGGGGGTATTCTTAGAATAGACGCCTTCTGTCTGCTCGTACGAATGTTGCAGATCCGGTGGCGTTTTGGTCTTGATGTTGACCCCCTCCCCCTTTCTCATTCACCGGGGATGGATTCCTTTT
>NW_021583676.1:0-1425 GCF_001605985.2 Dendrobium catenatum
CCATCAAACCTGACTTGAAGAAGTGAACTGCCGCATTACATACATCTTCCTTGACCACGCTCCAAAAGTCTTTTACAAATGAGAATGTAATCCCATCTTGCCCTGGGGAAATATTCCTCTCTGATTGCTCCACTACCAGCTGCAGCTCTTCTATTATAAAGTCGGCTTCTAGTGAAGATCTATCAACCTCACTAATGACTGTTGCAGGTTTCGGCCAACCACCTAAATTGCAATTCCTATGTTGCCATTTAGCCTTAAAAAATCTGTAAAATTCTTTTAAATTCCTGCTTCATCCTCTGTAATAACTCCATCTGCCATCTTGATGTGATGAATCTAGTTAGTACTTCTACAAGCATTGGCAAAGTCATGAAAAAAAAGTTTAATTGCAATCTCCTTCCTCCATCCACCTTACTTTGACTCTTTGCTTCCACCATGTGTTGAGCCTAGCCAATGTGATGTTGAGTTCATTAATTTTACTTCTTAACACTTTTAGTTTATTGAAAGAAATCCCCACTTCTGCTTCTTCCATTTGAATATCCAGAATTTCTTCCTTCAAACTGTCTCTCAACTGAGACAAATTCTTGTGTTTTTCCTTAATCCAAAAAGAGAGAGCTCTTAGAGGTCTTTTACATTTCAAATTAAGGATGCCCGCCGGGTCACCTGTACATTTCTTCCCCCAAATTCTCCTTACCAATGCAGATGCACCATAATAAGATGCCCAAACCTCTTCATATTTAATGTCTCTCTTCACCGAGACCACTTGCTTGGGAATATCAAATACAATAGGACAGTGATCCGACGCAATGCGAGGAAGGTGTTTGACTAGAGCTAAATGAATATTGTTTAAAGCTGAGGAGTTGATAAGGCACCTGTCCAATTTCTCCCAAATACGACTGCTACCGGATTTATTATTACACCAGGTATATCTTAATCCCATAGATTTTACCTCGTGTAGATCTTTGTTGATCAAGAAACTTTGAAAATCCTTAGACCCTTGAGATAATCTGAACTTCTTCCCACCTCTTTTCTCCTCCTGAGAAACAACACAGTTGAAATCTCCTCCTATCACAAATGGAAGATCATCAGAACAAAAACTTCCAAGACAGTCCCACAGCAATTTCCTCTCCTCTACATCAGTACTACCATAAACCGAAGCCACTTTCCAGCACCCTTTGCCAACTACATTCAAATTCCCCACCACCAATTGGGAAGAACTCTCAATTACAGAAAAAATAGCTATATCATTCCTCCATAACATCATTATGCCTCCTGACAGGCCCATTGCTGGAACTAAATAGAAACTCCACTTATCTCCCAACATCTTCATAATTTGAGTACTTTCTAAGGTATTGATCTTCATTTCCAACAAACCAACAAAGAACACCTTATGATCCTTGATCACCTCCTTTAGATATAGAGCAGCCT
>NW_021583677.1:0-255 GCF_001605985.2 Dendrobium catenatum
AGTGCATGTAATCCAGGCCTAATTATATTTTGAACATTGTACTTTACGAACCAGATCGTACCCTACGATGAACAAAGATGAAGTATGATCATCCCGGATATCATCCTGGACGATCTCTTGGTTTTTGTCTCATCATATTGTACGATAGCAATTGTATCATACGATGAACAGAGATGACATCTGATCATCCAAACCATCGTCCTGTACGAATAGTATTTTGTGGCTCGTACCGTACGATATTACATCGTACAGTAT
>NW_021583678.1:0-229 GCF_001605985.2 Dendrobium catenatum
CTTAACAAACGAGCTTCATCGAGCCTTCTAACAAACAATTATATCGAGCATATTCATGAACATATCTAGCGAATTTTTTTAAACAATCAAACAAGCAATCAAACAAGCTTGTTCCCGAACATATCTAATGAATATTCTTAAGCTATCAAACGAGCCCGTTCATGAGCATATCTAATTATTGTTTTTGAGCTGCTAAATGAGCTCGTTCACGAACAAACAATATATGATT
>NW_021583679.1:0-314 GCF_001605985.2 Dendrobium catenatum
GCGTGGAGAGGATCTCTGTATGGGGAAGAGGGTGAACATTTTTCCAGCTTTTTCTTGCTGCCCCACTTGATCCTCCAAATCCCTTTTTTTTTTTTTCAAAACAAAAATCAAATCGGATCAAATCCTTTCACGTGAGGAAGAGAGTTGTCGCTTGGGTTTCGAACCTTTTCGTCTCATGTGAGGAGAGTTGTTGGAGAACACAAAAAAAGGTCTAAGCTTGCTCTCCTAGAAGAAAAGCCAATAGCAGACAAATGATAAATAGTGTTTGAAAAGAAGAAAAAAAAAATTCTTTTTGTCTTTTTACTAAAATTTTG
>NW_021583680.1:0-249 GCF_001605985.2 Dendrobium catenatum
CAGGTACTCTCACTGGAGCTACTTTTTCTCCTTTTACATTATCTGTTATATATGCAGAAAACGATAGGGATGCCCGTATACCTCTTTGGGATAAGATTAGAAGATGTGCTGACACAATCTCTATTCCTTGGATTATTATGGGGGATCTCAATTGCTGTCGCTTTGCTGGGGATAAATTGGGAGGTAATTTCTTACCCCTTAGCAGCTTAGGGGAATTAAACTCTGTTATCTTTGATGCTAACATTGATG
>NW_021583681.1:0-635 GCF_001605985.2 Dendrobium catenatum
CAATAAATATATAAATTTGACTCGTTTAATAAACGGTTTATAAATGTGAACTTGAAATTGATATGTTGCCAACATGGATGACCCAAACCCAACCTAATAACAATTAGTTTTGTTTGTAATTTGAATGAGTCGATCAATTGGGTTAGTACTGCTGCCTTGGATCTCAATTTCATAGGTCAAGCTTGCTGGGTGTCCTCCTCTTACATGAGTTTGGTTGATTTGAGCTTCTTATTATTTTTTGTCTATACAACCATACATCACTACGGCCTTGTGTACAAGAGCGCTATAGCATGGTGTTGATTCGTTGAGGTTGGCAGAGAGCAAAGTACTACAACACTCTAGATCCCGACGCCACGACTATGCAAGACAGCTTAAAGTTTTCTCTTGTTTTTTATTAAGGGCGTCCCTTGGTGGTTTGTATGCATTTTCCCTTTGTTTGTTCATGTGAGAACTGTGCATGAGTGAAGCGAGAATATTGAAGAGTCAGAGAGAAAATAAATCTATATTATTTCTCTCAAATTTTTATAGTAATTTTTTTTGTGTGGTGTGACTCCATGATTTTTTCCTGTTTCAAAATTTTTCATGTTAAGTCCGATTGTACTTTCTTTTTAGATGCATTTTTCTTTCTTGTTTGT
>NW_021583682.1:0-240 GCF_001605985.2 Dendrobium catenatum
ACTTCAAATTGCCTGCACCTAGAAGGCCAGAAGAAGTAGGTAAGTCAGATCAGTTTAAATTATTACCCTTTCCATCAGATGTTAGGCCATAAACTTGAAGATTGTATCACATTTAAAGAATGGCTTGACAGAAATATAAAATTAGGAGCTGTAGTTATTCCCAAGGAATACTTAGTGGATCCGGGGCAGGGATCAGCTAAGTATGTGACTGGTGAGCCTATCGTTCATACTTCCTTTTCA
>NW_021583683.1:0-451 GCF_001605985.2 Dendrobium catenatum
AGATGAGCGGGTGCCGGTTTTTCTGGGTGGTGAAAACCGCGAAGGTGGACAGAGAGGAGAAGGCAGTGGAGATTGAGGAATTATTGGGAGAAGGATATGTGAAGAGAGTGGAAGAGAGGGGATTGGTGGTGAGGCAGTGGGTAGAGCAGGATGTTGTTCTTGTTCACCGTGCAGTAGCCGGATTCTTGAGCCACAGTGGGTCGAATTCGGTGATGGAGGCGGCCGCGGCTGGGTTGAAGATGCTCGCATGGCCAAGAGGAGGAGATCATAGAGTCATTGCGGCGTCGGTGCCAAGAAATGGGCTGGGAATATGGCCGGAGAACTGGGCGTGGGAGGCCGAAGAAAGAGTCGTTGCTGCGGAGGAGATTGCGGTGAAGGTGAGGGAGTTCATGGCGGATGAAAAGTTGGCGGAGACGGCGGCGAAGCTTGGTGCGGCGGCCACTGCGGCGGT
>NW_021583684.1:0-260 GCF_001605985.2 Dendrobium catenatum
TATTCGGCCTGAGAGAAAATGCAGAGTAAGCTTCACCCTTTTTTGCCTCTGAGGATTTGGGCTTTTTGAGTTTGTCGAAGTGGCCCTCTGACCTTGACAAATTCAGCTTTTCAAATTTAGCCACTCTATCCAGTAGATCCTGAAATGTAGTGATTGTAGCCATGCATAAAAATGGTTGCATCTTATCATCAATGTTTCCCATTAATAATTGTACGGCATGTTCTTCTTCGAGTTGTTGTTCACATTTCATGCTTAAATTG
>NW_021583685.1:0-700 GCF_001605985.2 Dendrobium catenatum
TATATAAGTTTATACATTATATATATAAGTTTATACACGATATATACAAGCATTATACACATTATATATAAATTTATACACACCATGTATGAGTTTGTACAGCTATATATAAGCAATATATAAACTATGTATAAGTTTATACATGCATTATATATATACAAGCATTATACACATGCTATGTATAAGTATTATACACACTATATACAAGTTTATACACACTATGTATAAGCATTATATACATTATATATAAGTTTATACACACTATTTTTAAGCATTATATATATACTATATATAAAAATTTATGCATGCTATATACAATCATTATACATACTATATACAAGTTTATGTATATTATGTACAAGTTTATACATGATATATATAAGCTTTATACATACTATGTATAAATTTATATAAACTATGTACAAGCATTATACATATAATGTATAAGCATTATACATGCTAAAAGCATTATATACACAATGTATAAGTTTATATATTCTTTATACAAGCATTATACACGCTATGAATAAGCATTATACATATTATGTACAAATTTATACAC
Organism: Dendrobium catenatum; assembly: GCF_001605985.2. Lineage (NCBI taxonomy): Eukaryota > Viridiplantae > Streptophyta > Magnoliopsida > Asparagales > Orchidaceae > Dendrobium > Dendrobium catenatum. The sequence continues at coordinate 563 of NW_021583685.1, forward strand.
AATATATATAAATATTATACACACTATGTATAAGTTTATACATGCTATGTACAAGCATTATACACATTAGTTACAAGTTTATACACACAATGTATAAGCATTATACATACTATGTACAAGCATTATATATATTATGTA
>NW_021583686.1:0-207 GCF_001605985.2 Dendrobium catenatum
ATTTCCTCTGAAATTCTGCTGTAAACTGCTGTAAACAACAGATTTGCTTTGTTTTCCTGCTGTGGACAGCAGTCCAATCACTGTTTTCGCTATTTTTCAGAAGATCTACAAGTGTTTCATATCAAATTGGTATCAAAGCGTCGATTTGGGACCACCGGCGGCTGAAATTATGAAATTTCAGCAAGTTTATCGTTTCCAGAAGAAGAT
>NW_021583687.1:0-222 GCF_001605985.2 Dendrobium catenatum
GATAAGAAGAAACAACGGGAGCTCGTTGGCTCGTTGGCTTTGAAGGTAACTTTCTCCCTTTCGAGGCGTTGCCTCGATACGCCTCGGCGCCACATGTATTGAGGCGTACGCCTCCGTGGAAAAAAGGCGTAAGCCTCGCTGATGCATTTAGATTTTTGCATTATTTTTGTTTTGAACAATATTAATTATATTTTCTAGTTTTTGTTTTATTTTTAAGCTATT
>NW_021583688.1:0-286 GCF_001605985.2 Dendrobium catenatum
AGGATATATCCTATTAGGTGACCAAGAGCTAGATTTTATTTCTATTAAGTGGTAGGTAGACAAACAAAAGTCATGTGGCGAATGTAACTACTAAATAAATCAACCTCATCAAATTTTATGTTGGACATAATAAGATAGGTAGCGACGGATAAGGTAGGGGCCAGATTAATACGGTCGCCACCTTTGGGTATTATTGAGGTTCGAAGGACATGTTGAATTATTCGGGCATTTTGAGTTAAAGATTGAATAAGAGGTTGGTGTTGATGCAAAAATAGCATTCCTAAGG
>NW_021583689.1:0-240 GCF_001605985.2 Dendrobium catenatum
AATCTAGCATGTAAACATTGTTTACCCTTTTTTCATTCAAAACATTTTTCCCATTTAGGCTTAATATACAGCTAGTAGGTAAAAATTTAACATTATAGTCTTTATCGCATAGCTGACTTATACTTAATAAATTATGCTTTAAGCCTTCAACCAATAACACATTGTCTATGAAAACATTTTTCAAATTTCTAATCATACCGATTCAACCACTTTCTTTGTGGTATTATCTCCAAGTGTAAC
>NW_021583690.1:0-207 GCF_001605985.2 Dendrobium catenatum
ATTATTTTTGTTAATTAATGTTTTACTTTGAATGGGTTAATTATTGCAATTAGAGGAGAAAGCGAGCCGAGCCAACTTGTGAGCGCGGCTCATTTATGGGCTCACGAGTTGAGCTCATCAAGCTCATGAGTCGAGTTCAAGTAGAATTTCGAGCTCGATTCATTAGCAAGGTGGAGTTCAATCCTCAACATGTTCAACTAGATGACT
>NW_021583691.1:0-227 GCF_001605985.2 Dendrobium catenatum
ACATAGGACCCGCCGGATGCCTGCACGGGTCCCACGATGGGGGTTTCATCGCTCGATGCGCGGCGAGCCATCACCGCCAAGTGTTCGTAGGCCGTGGCGAAGAGCTAGAAAGGAAAAAAAAAAAAGAAGAGATGGCCGGTTAAAAAAAGGGTGCAACACGAGGACTTCCCAGGAGGTCACCCATCCTAGTACTACTCTCGCCCAAGTGCTCTTAACTGCGGAGTTCT
>NW_021583692.1:0-227 GCF_001605985.2 Dendrobium catenatum
CCTGCACTAGTTTGTGACGTTGGGCTGACCTCCAAGCGTTTGTAGTTTGCTGTCCTCTGTTTCCTGCAGCTGTTTAGTAGCCGTTAGCGACCCTAGAGTCACTATTTAGGTGCTGCCTAGACCCGGGAACCTAGCCGAAACACTTAGGTGACTTTCCCCTCGACTGTGTTTGCTGTCCAGCGATTTCCGACTGCTGTAGACTAGATTTCAGCAAGTATTTCGGTAGA
>NW_021583693.1:0-206 GCF_001605985.2 Dendrobium catenatum
TCTTGAGTCTATCAAGTGATATCTTCACTCCCAAGTAATTCATCTCTTTCACAACTTTGAAGCCAAGAACCCTGGCAATCCTTTTCTTCATAGAATAGCTAACCACCATGCCGAACATCAGCTGAGATTTATTGACATTTATTTTTTGCCCAGTCCACTTACAGAAATTCTCCACAATGGTCTTCACAACATTAGCAAGATCAACA
>NW_021583694.1:0-228 GCF_001605985.2 Dendrobium catenatum
ACCAAGTCAAGCCAAAAGAGCTAGTGCCCTCCCCAACGTCCCCTCCTAGGGAGGGGGCACTAGAAGACTGTCAAAATTTTTAGGGGAATAAAAGAATATTTTCAAAATAAAATAAAATTAAATTAATTAAATAAGATCACAACATGTTAAAGAATTGAAGAAAGTCTCGGGGTTGATTCGATCCACCGAAGCCCTTGGCCGTCGATCTAATCCGGTCGAGGGATTGAA
>NW_021583695.1:0-1496 GCF_001605985.2 Dendrobium catenatum
CTTCAAACCTGTTTCTGTTGCATTGCTCTCTCTCTCTCTCTCTCTCTTTCCTCATATTGACCAATCATTTCAGTCTCAGACAAAACTGAGATACGACCACGTAGAACAGGACAAACAAAACGATTTTTAATTGTTTCGGAAAATGATAGCTTGGAAGAATACAATTGGTTGTTAATAAGGTAACAAAATCGGCAGTCCTTCTACTATCGTTTCAGTTTTTTATTTATTTAATAAAGAGTGAAAGTATAAATTTAGGGTGATACGTAAAATTTTTTATAAAGTTATTTGTGAAGTTATTATGAATTTATTTATTTTTTATTTTTATTTACAAAAGTTATCTTAATTTTTTGGTTGGGAGATTTGACTACCAAGTAATAGGTCGTGAGTTTAAGTCTTATGTATGTGATGTTTATATGAGTCTGTCTTAATTGACATAATTGTCCCAAAAAAAATATAGAAGTTATCATCAAAAGTAATTTTTTGACAAAAGTTTATTGAAAGGAATGAAAAAGCAATCGTAAAAAAATTACGATTGTGGTTTGAAAAGGAAAGAGTAAGTAAATTGTTTCCAACAAAATCTTAGGCTTTGTTTGAGACGACTTTTTAATTCTTTTCTAAAGCAAATTTTAATACCAAATTTTTTAATTAGAATTTTTTGTACTAAAAAATTATTTTAGAAAGCAACAAGAAAGCTGTCTCATGATTCGTTTGAGAACGACTTTTATACTACTTTGTAAACCTCCTTTTTGGTACAAAAAATTTGTTGAAGCAGAAAAAAAAACAGTGATCTAAGGTTATCTCAAACAAAGCATATCTTTCTTATTGTTTTATGAATTAACTTTCTAATAAAATAATTTGAAATTTTTAAAAAAATTATAGTGAAAAATTGCTTCATAAAATAGTAAAAAAATTATCCTAAACAAAACCTTGATATAAGTAACCTTTCTCACTGTTTTTCAAAAAAATTTGTGGCAGAAAACTAATTTCTACAAACATATTAAGAATTTTTTTTTCTTTATAACAATTTCACAAAACAAACTTTCTAAGGAAAAATCCTTCTTCACTGTTCACTAAACCAAAAAAAAAAACCTACAAATAAAATTTATCCATCATTTCGGTAGCACATTTCTTGATATAAAGCATCTGTTCAATCAAAGCCATTCAAATCTAAATTGAAGGGCCGAGATTTATTAACTTTACAGTGTAATTAATGAAAAATTATTAGGTGCGGAGTGTGCACCATCCGCACAAGTACTGGGTACCTAGCGGTACCCAGTGGTACAGAGTGCGCCTGCTAGGTACCCAATATTTATGCGGACGATTCTTCCAATCTGCACTCCGCACCTAATAATCTCTCGTAATCAACAGCCCTCACAGTGCAAAATTTCTCTAAAATTGAGAAGAGTCCAAGAAAAAAAGTGCAAGGTTTACATAGTGAAGCGTGGCTGGCTCTATGGGGGGAACAATTATTTGGTTCGGTGAACGTACGCTCCTCT
>NW_021583696.1:0-211 GCF_001605985.2 Dendrobium catenatum
TATGATATATTAGGAACAAACCGGTAGTTAGGTTTACACAAATGCAAAATCAACTAGAATGGAAGGCCTAACCACCAGGTCAAATGTGCAAAATGATATAATAACCACGCAAGGTGTTAGGTTTATGATAGGAAATACTTGAGTTCGCAAGTAACCCTAAGGTAATACTTGAGTTTCGCAAGCAAACCTAACCAAAATCAGCACAAACGAA
>NW_021583697.1:0-261 GCF_001605985.2 Dendrobium catenatum
TGCTATGCGTTGGCGTTCAAGGCTCTGAAGATCTTCTAATTTTATGCTTATTCTATGCGTATGCATGGCTTCTCGAAACTTTTTAAATGTTTGATACTGTGATGCCATCGTGTTTTCTCTGTATTCAGGGTTTTTGATAAATTTATGTTGAAATTTGAAACATAAAACCTAACCAAATTTTAACCATCGAGTAAATATGCGTAGACTGTGCGTACGAAATGCGTCTTTTGTGCGTACACTATGCGTACACGTTGCTTACTT
>NW_021583698.1:0-258 GCF_001605985.2 Dendrobium catenatum
ACTTCACTTGAACTAAATCCTTACTACTCCTATCGCTAAAAGATTAAAAATAAGAAGATAAAATTATGAAGAAAAAATTCGGTCTTATCTTTATGAAGAAAAAATTCGGTCGGCTAAAACATAATAACATTATAAAAATATATTTTTAATGAAGTCAAAAATTAAAACCAACAATTTAAATTAAGACTTGTTGCATCCACCTGTCTCACACCACCGACATTAACAGGACTCTCACTAACTTCATGCACTAGGGGCGGA
>NW_021583699.1:0-338 GCF_001605985.2 Dendrobium catenatum
GCCTATTTAATGAAGTGATATTTTATATATTTCTAATTTTTAGTAGAGCAATAAAGATTTAATGATCAACTTTGCACAGTGTAAGAATTGTAACAAACACCAGATCTTTTAAGTCAAATTTTCATGAAAGGGAAAACTCATGCGATCTAGCTCCGTTAAAATGATTTTATTAGTTTTTGGCATGGATTACAAAGGATTCTTCCTCAAAAGAAATATATTAATATAATATAAAAATATATTACTTTATTGGACTTGGAAGATCTCTGTGGCATAAGAACTATTTTTAAGAGATTATTTATTTATTTGTTTGGTCGCACTCTTTTGAAAAGAGAATATTA
>NW_021583700.1:0-577 GCF_001605985.2 Dendrobium catenatum
TCCTTGGAGCCACATAACGATGACCAGCAATATCAGAATGTACTTTTGAATGGCCAGATTCATGATACCATTGTCGGGGCCTTCATTCATCATATGTTATATTATAGCCTTTTAAATGTAGACTATCAGAAGGCTCCCCTGACTGTCTTCTTCCGCAATATGGGTATCGACCCATATTAGGACAGAATTCTTTTGGCTGTCGGTAGTATGGAGGACGTTTAAACTCCTCTCTATAAGATCTTGCTGAGAAATTGTTATTCTGAGAATGAATAGTTTTTGAAGAAATAACTTCAGTAACAGATTTCCTCAGTCTTCGTTGTAGATTTTTATCTTTGACAGCCTTCAGTATTTTATAAATTTTGGAAGAGGCAGATTCTTCCTTCTTTGGTGGTAGTGGTTGCTGATGCGAAGTCTCCCAGAAAGACTTCTTTAAGTGACCTTTATCATCATTCCTTTTTACCCATTTTAACGGCTCAAAGCCGTTATCGATTGGTACATTTGCTTCTAATTGCAGTGATGATTCTTGAAGGGTTTCAGGCACCCAGCCATTAGCTCGTAGGCGAGCATTGGCCTTCCT
>NW_021583701.1:0-417 GCF_001605985.2 Dendrobium catenatum
TTTCAAAGAACTCATTTCGCGCGAGGTTCATAAAGTTAAAGAACTCGCTACCCTCTATCTGCCTCCCCATAAAAATGGGACTGTGTCAAAGAATGTGTTATATTCTACAGGAGTTCGCGAAGAGGAGAATCATGACTGGGATTGCATGATCCTCGATTCCGAAGAGTTATTTCCTACGAGGCTACACAAGTTCAATACCAAGAATATTCAAAAATTGCTACGAAAACAAATTAATATTCCTGCTACCAAACGACAGCTTCATACAAGTCTGGGCCTCTGGTATGGGAGGAATCCACATCCACTACGATGGAAGGATACAGATGCATATAAAGGTATCGAATTCATCAAGCGAAAATTCCTTCGGAAAGAGATTTGTCGAGCAATCACATGCATGGAAATTGAATCCGAGGATGATGT
>NW_021583702.1:0-480 GCF_001605985.2 Dendrobium catenatum
AACCATGACATTACTCCTCCCTTTTATTAGCTTGAGCATGGCCACCTGCACGGATGAACAGTATGTATGCATATAGATCGTTCCTAACATAGGGGTAAATCTAACGACCATCACATCACAAAGTGCAGGAAAAGTAAGCAAACACTGCAATCCAATTTTCAAACAGCATGCAATGGAAACCACGGAAAGCTCCGGCACACAGCAGAAAAGTAAAACCCAGCGGCCTAACCTAGATCTAGAAGAGGTGCCCTAGCAAACAATTCTATGTGTGTGTAAGGCTGGTGTGGTTCGGATAGATCCTAAGTGGGATAATTAGTTAAAATTATCTAGAATTCAGGTATGTTATAGGCCAAAAAAGGTAATTTTAGTTGAAATTTAAATCTTAGTGGATTATGATCCATTTTAGTAAGTTTAGTTTGTTGATCAGTTTTAAGAACTAATAGTACTGATATTTAAAGTTTAAGTGATATTAGCCAATTT
>NW_021583703.1:0-233 GCF_001605985.2 Dendrobium catenatum
ATATTATTACCTTCAAGGAATAATGGCTTTCATGATTTTTTTTAGTGGGTTCACAAAATTAGCCCAAAACTCAAAAATTAACAAAGCATAATAAAGATAAAAAGTAAATACATTTTCATTTCTTGCATAAAAGAGAAGATAGATGTTAAAAAGTAAGGTAAAATGTCACCCGAATAGTATAAATATACTTTTAATGCTCATTTCTCCTTCAAAAATATGATTGATAATAACAA
>NW_021583704.1:0-238 GCF_001605985.2 Dendrobium catenatum
TTTCTTCTGCATTCATGTTCAATTAGAAGAAATATTTAAGGTTTCTTGAGGTGCTGTTGTTTATTTTCATAATAATATTAGAAGCTAGGCCGCAATAAATGACTCACTTTCACAACGAAAGATGCTTCAAGCTCCACCGTTGACATTCTTGTGCCTAAAAATGCTCACTTGTTCATTTAACAAAAAATGGAAACTGTTCCAAACCATAATATTTCTAGACTAGGAATCATTTTTGAAG
>NW_021583705.1:0-280 GCF_001605985.2 Dendrobium catenatum
AAACTATATTTTTACTCTTGAATGAACTTTGTATATGTTTACTATGAATGCATGCATCACATATAGAGTTAAAATGAAAATTAAATTTTTATTTTGGTAAACCAACTACTAAATCAAGTTTAGAAATTTTATTTAAAGTATGGATTTTGACATGACATAGTCTTCTATGCCATAACCAAACATCATCATTTGTAGATTTCATATAAAGTAAGTTTAATTTAACATCATTTTTATTCGCTAAATTAATTAAATAAATATTATTATGTTTATTTCTAATAAT
>NW_021583706.1:0-252 GCF_001605985.2 Dendrobium catenatum
TCCACAAGTTCTACTTTGATTAGATCATACATCACTAAATTTTTGATGTGGAGAAGGCCAACACCCGTTATCACTAGTATGCATTTGGGGGGCATTTTGGAGTTGGTCACACTATAGCAAAAATAGTCTTATATGATTTACTAGCCTACAATATTCATATATACGTATAAATTTTTGACAAGATGTAATAGCTGTCAATAACAATCCATAGATTCGTGGCCATTGGCTATGCCTCTAAATGGGTGGAAGCTA
>NW_021583707.1:0-337 GCF_001605985.2 Dendrobium catenatum
ATATATATCTGTGTGTGTGGATGCAAAAATAATTTATTTTGCACATAATTATTTTTCATAGACTTGTTTGGTTTGTTAGTGTTAGAAAAGTTCAACATAATCGGATGAAAATAGCGGGACCCCAAGAGACTTTCTGATTTTTAGAGGAGCAAATTGCATGAAAAAAAGGTTAGCTTGGGGGAAAAATAAAATATAGGAATGGCATATTACAAATAACACTTACTATACTTAAGAGTTTCAAATATTTCAGAGGTGGCAATTTGCCCCCCTTAGCTGGAAAAATTATTCCGTCAGGTTACCTAACATAGAGATACATCAGGTAGCCTATAATACATCT
>NW_021583708.1:0-326 GCF_001605985.2 Dendrobium catenatum
CGGTAATTCCTTCATCCCGAGCTCCCTAGCTAGGTAGTCCGGTCAAGTGTGAAGGAAACCTTCACCCCAGCGGATCTCCACCGTTGTATTGAAGGTTTCCACCCCCCTGATCCTCCCTGTGAAATTTCGTCGAAGTTCACCGGCGCGATCGCTCAGATCACGCCGGAGAAGGTTCACGGCTTTGGGTAAAGGCGGAGATTGAAGACGTAATCTCAGCCGTTGATTTCGATTGACGGCTCGGATTAGATCCCGCGGTCCCGGAGCGTGTTTAATCCCATCCGTTCGATCGGCCATCCGACGGCTGTGGTTAATCCGGCCGTTAACAG
>NW_021583709.1:0-255 GCF_001605985.2 Dendrobium catenatum
GTTAAGCAAGAAGGTGGAGATGTTCTGGTGGAGACTTAGGAAATCTGCTATTCCTACCAACCTCTTCCTTAAGAACCGTAAGCTCTCGGGCAATGATTCCTGTGCGAAAGGTTGTCAAATGGTGGAGAGTTATGAACATATTATTGTTCAATGTTAAGTATTTGATTGAAATCATTATGCAGATTGTTGGTTGAGGTATCTCCATTCCTGTTTTTCAGTCCTTGGACCATTGTTTCAAAGAGCTTAAGAGAATTT
>NW_021583710.1:0-200 GCF_001605985.2 Dendrobium catenatum
GGTCTATTTTAAAATCTATTTTAAAACTATATGAATTTAAATCTTTATCTTTGAGAGATTTATTGAGATTTTAAATCTAGATTAATCATAATTGAATTTAATTAATGGGGATTTGATTAGTGAATAATCATGATTTGATTAGTGAATAATCATGATTTGATTATTCACTAATCTCTTTGTTATTTATTTGCATGCTTAAG
>NW_021583711.1:0-214 GCF_001605985.2 Dendrobium catenatum
AATTCAAACTGTAGACGGAGAAATTACGGAGAAACAAACGAGACCCTAGTCACCTGGAGAAGGAAGGGAAAACCGAGGGCTCCTAAAGAACAAGGCACTCGTCCACAAGTCGAACCCCCTATCATATTCTCAGCCGCAAAGTTACGGCAAATGAAAGAAACTTCTAATAGGATTGTGAACTTTCACAAGCAACAACCAAGAGTATCCAAGTCTC
>NW_021583712.1:0-339 GCF_001605985.2 Dendrobium catenatum
GTATAAATATAACTTTTTTCAGATGGAGCATGTCATTAGCACATGATGCTGGTAGTAAAATTATTTTATATTAAGGATCACTTGTTCAACTAATTTCCATATATTTGAAATAAACTCAATTTATATGATTGTTTAATAGAATATTCTTCTTATTTAAATACCTAGATTTTGATTAATGCATGAAATGCTTTATCTTTGATGCATATTAATACAGGTTAATTTATGTGGATATCATTTTTAAATAATTTAAATGCTTATGATGATTATATTAAAGTTATAGGAAGGCAATGAAAAGTCATGTAATGTGGGATAGGTTGGCAAATAAAGAAGTCCTGTGCA
>NW_021583713.1:0-230 GCF_001605985.2 Dendrobium catenatum
CAACCGTGGCTGTTTTTTGACTGGCCATGCCTAATTATTAGACGCGGACATCCGACAAATAGAATCAATCGAATTTTTTTTGTCTACATTAAAATTGTAGGCATAATCAAAACGTAGTTGTTATAATAATTATGTTTTAATTACCAAAAAGTAGACTTGATCCAGCACGAATCTTGAGAAAAAATAGAGATGGAAATTAAATCTGGAAGCACCCGAACACCAATTTCAGC
>NW_021583714.1:0-274 GCF_001605985.2 Dendrobium catenatum
AATCAATGGTCAATGAGTCTATGCAATGCAGAAATCCATCGTCAATAAAATCAAGTCTATACAGCGGAAATCAAATCAGTAGTCAATGCAGTGCGGAAATCAATATTCAATTATCAATACAGCGGTAAAAACATCAAATAATCAATATTCCCTAGCAATCAAATCAGTAAGGGCTTCTAGTCAATATCCAATCAACGTAGCAGTGTTTATCAATCAATACTATCAATCCAATTAATTGTATCGTCTAGTCAATTCGTCGAATCTATATCATCTA
>NW_021583715.1:0-387 GCF_001605985.2 Dendrobium catenatum
CAAAGAAACTCTCCTTTCTTGAGGCAGTCCGTTATTGACGCTACTATGGTGCTAAAGTTTCTAATAAACCTCCGATAAAATGTGGCCAATCTGTGAAAACTTCTAACGTCTCGAATATTTTTGGGTTCGGGCCACTCATTGATTGCTCGCACCTTTTCAGGGTCCGCAGATATACCTTGGGAGGATATAATGAAACCCAGAAAAATTACATGATCGGTTAAAAACGTGCACTTATTGGGGTTGACAAACATTTGTTCTCTCCTTAATGTTTCACAGACTTGTCTTAAATGGTCCAGATGTTGATTTTCCGAGGTACTGTAGATCAGAATGTCGTCAAAGTACACAACTATGAATTTTCCTAGGAAAGGCTTGAGGATTTGGGTCATC
>NW_021583716.1:0-302 GCF_001605985.2 Dendrobium catenatum
GCATCTCTAACTGGATGTTTTATAGCTTTCCAACTTCTACTAATTGATTTCGGCTTATTCAAACGGAAATGGAGAAAAAAAGCCTAATCAAACGAGGCCTTCATCTCTGATTCCATAATAATAGAATAGATCATTAAACCATAAGAATAACTCCTCGAAAGACAAAATAAATAAGAATATCCAGGACCATAAACGATAGTCCCTATATCAACAATTAGCGCAAAACTGGCACAAAAACAAAAGAACACCTTTCGAAGAAACACGTCCGTCAAATCTCTTCCTGTTTCAGACTGAGCATCTAG
>NW_021583717.1:0-281 GCF_001605985.2 Dendrobium catenatum
GATCGCCCAAATTCACAATCCCCTCACTAGGTCTATTGCACTAAAATTACATTCCATATATTCAGTTTAGATCTACTCAAGCGAAAACCTTTGGACTATAAGGTTGACCTCCATAATTCAAGTTTTCCTTCAAATCCCTCTCTAGTCTTATCAACAAGAAGAATATCATCAGCAAACAGCATACACCTAGGTACATCCTCTTCCAAATGTCTAGTGAGAACATCCAGGACTAAAGCAAAAAGAAATGGGCTTAAGGCTGATCCTTGATGTAATCCAACCAA
>NW_021583718.1:0-3020 GCF_001605985.2 Dendrobium catenatum
CCTAAGATTTGATTTTTCACTCATTTAATCGATACAGTTGATAAAACTTAACGAAATTTTAAACATAGATTACTTAAATGAATAGAAAGCGTGGGGAATTTATTCTATAACGAATAATGCACTGAAGAAAATGCTAAATTAACCTAAGTGTCCTAGGCTAGGTTTAGGATTTTACCGCGATTTAATGGACAGTTTACATCGATATTGGATTCTCTGAGCTTGTAGACTGTCCATGATTAAATTTCTAGTTGAATCCACGCTCCGACATGCCGCAAATTGCTTGGTACAAGCCTTGGATGGATTGGGAATCGGTCTCGTCGGAAGATCACCAGAAACGGCTTTGACTACCGGAGTTTGAGTGGAGAAGTAAGTGGGGGACTCAAGAGAACTCAAAGGAACTGAGAGTTTAGTTGGAGGAGCTCTAGATGGGTGAGAGAGTGTTAGGGTTTGAATGAGGCTCAATTTTAGCCTTTTGCCTTATTCAATCCCCTCCATATTGAATAAAGGGCTTGTCTCCCAGATGATTTCCAAGTGTCTTGGGGGTAGGTGGAAGCAGGAGAATCAAATGACAAGGGTACATCCTAGGTGGAAAGGCCTCCTATGTCCTTATTTGGACACATGGATCAATAGGGGCTATTGGATCTAGATCCAAGGGTTTATATGACCTTTAAGAAGGTTCTAGAGACTGCTAAAATTACTTGAATGGTTTAGGGATGGATAGGATTAGTTTAAGATGAGTTTTGATCATCTTTGACCACTCCCAAACCGTAATTTGTCCATTTGACTGGTCCCCCTGCCATGTGGCAGCTGAGGTGGCATGGGGGTGGGGTTTGAGTGCTGGTTAGATGAGTTGGAAGGGTTTAGATGCTTAAAGGCTAGAGTTTGAGTTTATTTGACCAAGTAGAATAGGTTTGACCAGGTGTTGACTGCTGAGATGGCAGCCAAGTGTCAATATTAGTTGGTTAGAAATGTTTTGAATGGTCTTGAGGCTAGAGAATTTGGACTTGAGTTGAAACCTAAAAATCTAATGTATTTAAATAGGTTTTATTGAGTTGACTAAGTCAAACTTAATATAATTTGACTCCAAATAAATTTGAATGGCCTTGACTCCAATTTTGATATTAGTTTGAGAGCTTGAATGGGTTAGATAGATCAAATGGGTTGAAATGACCCATTAAGAGCTTTAAGGGACATTTGGGTCAACTTTGGTTGACTAGGTCAACTAGGATGACCCAGGGGGTGAGTCTGGGTTAGATAGATCTGAAACAATATTTAGAGTCTGGTGGATATATTTTCAAGGTTCAAATAGGTAATTTGGATCAAATGAACCTACTTAGGCCTTTAATGGGCCATTAAGTCAATCCTGGTTGACTTGGTCAACTAGGTGGGTCCAGGGTTTGGAAATGGGTTCAATAGATTTGAAATAATGTTTGGAGTTTATTGGGTGTGGTCCCAAGGCCTAGAGAGTTTGATTTGATTAAATGGGTCTATTAGGCCCATTAAATGGCATTTGGGTCAATCATAGTTGATCTGGTCAACCAGGTTGACCCAAGGTCTAGGATCAGGCTCAGCAAATTTGAAATGACATTTGAAGATCAATAAAAGTGGTTCCATTTAGATAGGTCATTTCAGTCAAATCACCTGTTTGGATCCTTAAAGAGCCTCTTAGGTCAACCAAGTTGACCTAGAATCTGGGAATGGGTCCAACAGGTTTGGTTTGATATTTGAAACTTATTGGAGGTGATTGCATTCAGTTTGGAGGTCGTTTGGTTTGAAATGGGTATTTAAACCCCATAGGGGTATTTTGGTCATTTTGACCCCTGGTCAACTAGGGGTCAAAGATGGTCAAAAAAATACAGTTTAATGTTTAAAAGGTCATAGTCAAGTGTGTGGAAGTGATTGGAGACTTTGTAGAAAGCTCCATGGTCAGGATCTACTAGGTGGCAAGCCCGGTGGCATATGTTGTAAATATTTGAAGGTTTTACAGCCTTTAGATTTTGATTTAGTTTCTAGGGTTAGAGATCTTAGAATGGGCTCACATTTGGAGAGTTACCTCTAGATACATGTCTTGTCACTATGAAAGTGATATACTCTGAATCAGAGGTCTTTTGACTGGGTTTTAAAATGTTTGAAAATTCATTGGAAAAGGCCTTTAGGATAAGGCCTTTAGACTTAGGATTTTGGTCTGGACTTTTGGGTTTGAATGGGGTTTTGAATTTGGATGACTGAATTTAAATTATCCATATCATTTATGATCCCTTGGATGATCATAAGTGAAATGATAGGGTCAGGCTAGATCAAAGATAGGATCTAGGTTTGAATTGAATATTGAGATCTGGATGGATTCAAAGTCTCGATATGTTTATAAGTTCAGATTTGATTGAAGTTTGAATAGAATTGAGATTTGGATTGGCTTAAGGATATGATTGATTTGAATTCTAGATTAACTTAAGATCTAAATTGATCTAAGGTCAAGATTGATCTAAGGTCTTGGTAGATCCTAGGGTTTGAAATCTAGGAGAATCCTAGAATCTAGAAGTCCTAGGGTCTAGGATAGATTCTAAGGTTTGGATTTAGGAGAATCCTAGAGTTTAGATTGACTTGGAAGAATCTTAGAGTCTAGGATATATCTTAAATTCTGAAGTCTAGAAGAGTCTTAAGATCTAGATTTGTCTGGAGGAATCCTAGGATCTAGAGTAGAACTTAGGATCTAGAATCTAGAAGAGAATTAGGATCTAAGAAGATCCTAGAGTATGGGATCTAGAAGAGTCCTAGGATCTAGAATAGATCCTAAGGTCTTGGTCTGTATGAAAAAATCCTAGTGTCTGGAGTAGTTCCTAGGGCATGGAGTCGAGGAAGATTCTAGAGTTTAGATTAGTCTAGAAGAATCATAGGGTCAAGGTAGATCTTAAGATCTGGAGTTTAGATCGATGTAGTGCAGAATTGATCTGGAATCTGGATGGGTCCCTAGTGACCTCATACAAAAATGAGGTCAACAGAGCACAAAAGAAACTATTTAA
>NW_021583719.1:0-446 GCF_001605985.2 Dendrobium catenatum
AGAGCTTCAAAGCCAAGGCCGCTCCTCTTTGATGCCTTGAGTTGAAAGATTATAATTGTTCTGAGTTATCTAATTGATGTACACTAACATAAGCAACTTGCTTTAGAGATTTTTATTGCCTTTACCTAAAAGTTCTCTGTTAAATGTTAGTATTTTTATTAGCAATAATTATTTTTAAAATTTTATAATATTTTTTTTTTTTAAGTTATGTCAACGTGCACTATGTGCACGTGCAATTTATTATCTATATATGGCTGAATTTATTTGTGACTGAAATTGTTTATTAAGTTCATATTTAGAATTGGAATATATTGTTTGTCCAAATTTAAAAACTCTTTGACAAAATTGTAATATTTTGGTGCGTAAATTTGTTGGTTTATATTTTCAGTTTTGCTAGCTTTACTTGGCATTAATGTAATTAGAGGTTTCCTTATTATATATAAACT
>NW_021583720.1:0-379 GCF_001605985.2 Dendrobium catenatum
TCACGTGGTAGGGGCCGTGGGAGGGGCCGTCGAAGACGTTGAGGATTTGTTGTTTTGTGATACAAATGCTGTGTTTTTCGGATTATGCCTTACTATGTCCTCGCCGTTTTTTTCCGGTTTGTTCTGGGGCTATGATGTGGTCGGGGCTCGTGCCCTTTCTTTTTGCTGGTGGCAACCTTTGGTGCATTTCGTTGTGGGTCGTATACTGAACGCTCTTATCATCTTAATGGATGGCCCGTGCGAGTTGGGACATTGGAGATCTTGGCCAAATACTGAGCCCAACTACTCACTTTCAATGTATTTTGTCTTTTCATTTTATAGTTTACCTTCTTTAGTTGTAACCGTTCCCTTTATTAATAAATTTTTTTTGTTTAATATA
>NW_021583721.1:0-582 GCF_001605985.2 Dendrobium catenatum
GAGGTTAAAGTTATATTAGTCGATTTTGGAAAGTTCTGGGTCCTCCTAGGAATTGAGCTAAGGGTCCAAAAAGTCACTATGGGAAATAGGCTGGGTTTGAGATTCCTAACACCCTAGGAAAATACTAGACCTTAAGAGGAGTAGTTAGACAGGTAGTAGGCTGAAATTGGAGTTCTCTAGGCAAAATTATGAATTTTCTAAGTTTCGGGCCCTAAATGAAATACGGTTGACCAAAAAGTTGACTTTCTAATCTAGGCCAGTTTCTGGAATCCTAAGATTTTTAATAAATACTAGGCCCTAATAGTAGTCCAATGCAAGTGAGTTTACCTAATTTGGAATTTTCTACGATTAGTTATGGATTTCTAAAGATCGGGTAATTAAGGGAATTTTCTAAATTAACTAGGAAAGAGCTTTTTTACTGTTTTGCTCCAAACAAGCTCCAAACTGATTGGAATCACTCCCAAAGGTCAAGAATGACCTAAGAAAGTGATCCCAAATGTTTGAGGAAAATTTGGGATTTTTAATAATTTTTAATGAATTATTATGGGCAAAACGGTAATTTCCACCTATGGTCAAATTAGG
>NW_021583722.1:0-340 GCF_001605985.2 Dendrobium catenatum
CCTAAGAAGGCCTCATTTGTAATCGACTACAAATACTTGTGGATTCATTCAAACTGGGCCAGGCCCCATGGTTTTTTCCCCTTTTCAGGAGTTTTCCACGTAAAAACTCTGGTGTCTCTTATGAACGCTACACCCTCTCACTTATCTGATTATGTGCTGGATCTTCGTACAATGCTAAGACGTTAAACTATATATCTCTCTACCGCCGCGAATACTCCAGGGCGCAACAATCATTGTCCAACAACAGCCTCATCGCCAACATCATCCAACAACTATCTCCAAAAGCCTGACTATAATCATTCAAGCTTTGTTTGGAAAATCTTTCTTACTAGTTTCTAAA
>NW_021583723.1:0-290 GCF_001605985.2 Dendrobium catenatum
GAAGAGATCCCGTGGTTCTGAACGTGCGATCAAGATTGAGCCGGACTGCAGCCCGAGTCACGTAATTGAATACACGTCCGATCAACGCGCGGAACAGCGCGATCAGATCCATTGATCGAAAGATCAACGGACCAAATAGGGCTCCGTTCATGCAGCCAGCGAACCGAGCCCTAGAACCTATTTTGAGCCCATTTTGGCGATCCAGATGACGAAATGTTTTGAAATTTTAAATCCAGATTAACATAGTGAACAAAAATTTTGGGGACTATTTTATTTTACTTAAAACAAGC
>NW_021583724.1:0-273 GCF_001605985.2 Dendrobium catenatum
TTCAATATATTCAATCAAATCAAACACCTTAATGTTTTTACACTACTCCATTGCATACTTTAAAACACATCTAAATTCTCCACGAGTCAAAACATAATGACTTTGATTGGTCGGGTCAAAGCATTTGGTCAAATCTTTTATGACATAAGCTCATATAATTATAACTCAAACTAATTCCTGTAGAGTTATGGCATGTCACCCAAAAAGCTCCCTAAGTCTCTCCATCTGCCAACTAGGCGGTATTTGACCTGTTGACTAGTCAAAGTAGTCAAC
>NW_021583725.1:0-222 GCF_001605985.2 Dendrobium catenatum
ATCTCAAAGTGTCCCCTACCTCTCCTCCTTTAACTCGATTAATAACTGTTAAATTTTGATCCATTCCCTTTTGAGTTTCCAAAATTCACTTCTCTTTTTGATATCACTCCTAAAAAATCTAAAAAAATTTCGTTCTTATTTTAATCGAGAATTTTCGTAGGGGACTCTGTCCCCCTACGATGTAATTAACTATGAGGGCTTGCGCTCGTAAGAGATTTGGAA
>NW_021583726.1:0-730 GCF_001605985.2 Dendrobium catenatum
ACCGCTGGGCCGGCTCCTAGACCGGTTCAGGGTGAACCAGCCTATCAATACCGCCCTCCCTAAGAATCACCTTGTCGTTAAGGTGAAAATTAGGAAACTGCTATTTCACCCTCTCGTATGGTTATCACGTGGCATCATATTAAGACAGATTCTTCCACTTGATTAATACTTTTTTAACTCCATCTTCTTTATAGCGAACTCCCATCAACTCTAAGGGTTCCAAAATCACCTCCAAGTCCTCAGTAAGTGTTGCCGGTAACTCTGAGCTGGTTGTGTAATCTCCAATGGCTATTCTCAGTTGTGACACATGGAAAACCGGATGAATAGTCGCATTGGGTGTTAGTTTCAGCCGATATGCTACCGCTCCAATTTTTTCCAATATTACATAAGGTCCAAAGTATCTTGGAGCAAGCTTTTCATTTCTCATGTTGGCAACTATTTTCTGTCGGTATGGTCGGAGCTTCAAGAACACCCACTCTCATACTTCGAACTGGGTGTCCTTCCTATGCACATCAACTTGTTTTTTCATAATTTGTTGAGCTCTCAGTAGATGTTTCTTCAATTCCTCTAACACTCGATCTCTCTCATTCAAGTACTCCTCCACTGAAGAAACTGGAGTACTATTACTCTCAAAGTGCATCAAGTGAGGAGGGTCCCTTCCGTACAGCACCTTGAATGGAGTCATCTGTGAAGCCGAGTGAAACGAGGTATTGTACCAGTACTCCGTCCA
>NW_021583727.1:0-252 GCF_001605985.2 Dendrobium catenatum
GGAACTTTCCCTCCAGATCTGTCTTCAGTTGTCCGAATTCGCCTTCTAATATTTCCACCTTCTTTCCGGCCATCTTTCTTCTAACGGATCCCAAAAAATCTTCTTCTGGACAAGATAAACTTGTTGAAATTTCGGAATTTCAGCCGCCGGTGGTCCCGGATCGATGCTCTGATACCAATTTGTTAGGAAATACTTGATTTCAAGTAATCCCTAAACACTTTAGCAATTTGTTAGGAAATACTTGATTTCAAG
>NW_021583728.1:0-498 GCF_001605985.2 Dendrobium catenatum
TCTTAGGAAGTAGCCTGAAAAACGGGTCTTACAACTTAGACGTTTAGACTAAGATGCCCTTAGGTTTGAATTTTCTTGTTTGAGGTTTAGGATCATTGTTATTTATTTTTACAAATTTCCTAAAATGTGAGGGCTTACGACTTCAGGTAGAAGTTTCCCTTAAGCGGGTCTTACAACCTAATCCTATAGATTAGGATGCCCAAAAGTTTGAATTTGGCTTGAATTGGATTTGGATTAGGTCTTAGTGCTTCCTTAGAAGTTGCCTATTGATGGGTCTTACGACTTAGCACTATAAGCTAAGTGGCCCAAGTTGTGGGTCTTACAACCAAATCCTATAGACTAGGATGCCCAAATGAGGGGTCTAAGTTTGTATTATCACTTAAACACTTCCTTCAAATATCGGACTTACGACTTCATTAGAAGTGGCCGGAGTTTTAATTAGGGGTTAGGAGTTAGGTCAATTTTTGCCTAAAATTTTCCCCTAAGGTCGGGCTTACT
>NW_021583729.1:0-384 GCF_001605985.2 Dendrobium catenatum
GCTCATTAATTGCAAGTTACCGACTATATCGTCCAGGCTGATATGGATATCGGCCTGGCCGATCAGTACAAATCAATGAAGTTCGGCCAGAGCATAGACCTGGATGCAAAACAGGACGATTGAAAATTGGCTTGATCATCCAAGCCGATCCCACGATCGTCCTGGCCGATCAGTTCAAATCAAAGGAAAATTGTCCTGACAATAGCCCTGGATACGAGCTGGCCGATACTTATCGTCCTGAAGTAACTTAAGATTTTTGACTGGATCGACCTGGCCGATCCTGCGATCATCCAGGACGATATGATAGTATCAATCATCCTTAATTACTCGCTTGATTTCCTGAACAGTTATGGCATAATTTGTGAATATCATCCAGGCCGATCC
>NW_021583730.1:0-215 GCF_001605985.2 Dendrobium catenatum
TTGGGGAGTCCACGAGTCCAACAAGACCAAGATCTTCTGAATCCACCGTGTGGATTAGGTAAAAACTCTAATCCTTGATAGAACACTTAGATCTAAATATCTTTTCATACACTGCATATTAAATCTCAAAGAATAGTCCCCATGAATGCTCTTCACATCTAAAATTTATGGTTAAATATTCATGTCATTTGGTTGAGTATCGAGTGAGAACGAAG
>NW_021583731.1:0-731 GCF_001605985.2 Dendrobium catenatum
CGAAGGCTTGGATTGGGTCTCCTCTCAGAATCAGAAGCCATTGTTGATTTTATGTGAACAAACCATCTAAGACAACTCTCTCTAGCACTGAGTTCAACTTAACTTATATGATTATATTCCAACTTATGGGTGGTAATCATGTAATATTAATATTTTGGATGTTAGATGTGTAAATAGCATAAAATAAAGTGGTATGTATGTAAAACCACCTTTATATTATTACTAAAATCTATATTAAATTGGAAGATAAATGATAAAACTTTTCTCTTATAAATTTGATAGCATTATGCTGATTAATATTTTTTAAAAAAATATATATTTTATTATTATTATTATTTCATGTTATTATTTCATTTATTTTTTTATTTTTTATTATTATTTAATTAATTTTATTTTTTTATTATTATTTAATTAATTAAAATTTTATCCATCCTGAAAAAAGAAGCTGAATCATCCCTATCTTTACAACAAAATAGCCTTAAAATACTTCTTATATCAAGTGTCGCTCCTCTCATGCTATGGCAATCCACTTTATAACAATATTTTTAGGCCGACTATAACTATAACATCTTCAATTACTTAAAGATGGGCTTCAATTACTTTGCTCTAATTTTTATAAATAATGGATATTGTTGAAGTGAGCTTAGCCTCATCATTCTCTCTTATGAGAAATTTTAATATTAAAAATCTAAGTGCCCCCTCTCTTTTGAGAGATTATTACGTGTGGAGTA
>NW_021583732.1:0-303 GCF_001605985.2 Dendrobium catenatum
ATTGCTAAATTAGTAAAAAAATGCAAGGTATGTCAAGATTTTAAAGGAACTACACAAAATTCTGGTTTGTATACTCCTCTACCTATTCCAAACAAACCTTGGAAAGATATTTCTATGGATTTTGTTTTAGGCTTACCAGTTACTTTTCGAAAATATAACTCTATTTTTGTGGTAGTAGATCGATTCAGTAAAATGGCTTATTTTATTCCTTGCAAGAAAACTTTTGATGCTTCTCATATTGCTGATTTGTTTTTTAAAGAAGTTGTTCGTTTGCATGGTATTCCTCGAACTTTTTTACTTCTG
>NW_021583733.1:0-288 GCF_001605985.2 Dendrobium catenatum
AAGGTTGGATGACTGAGGAATGTGATGTTTGTTGTGCCGGAGATGGTATCGGGGTGGGTTGAGCAGTAGCCGGCAGAGGTTGCTGAACTGTGGAGTTGGGCAGTAAGATGAGAGGAGAGGTGTAGGAATCTGTAGCGGGTGTGACAGTTGGCGTTGAGCTTGGCTTGTATGGGAATTGGTTTTCATAGAACTTCACGTGTCGCGATATGTAAATGCGCTTGGTATTGGTATCGAGACAGCGATATCCCTTGTGTTGCGAGGAGTAGCCCAGAAAAACGCACGTCTGAG
>NW_021583734.1:0-221 GCF_001605985.2 Dendrobium catenatum
TTCTACCTTAGGTTTTTAATTCTATTCTATTGTCTCTATTATACTGTTATACTTTGCTGTTTGGTGGGCTTTGTGTTGTTCTTGCAGGTCTTTTGTGCAGGTTTTAAGGAGTTTAGCAATTTTGCTGGGAAGCAGATCGTGCTGGTTCGTTCTTCTTTTCCTTCCTTTTTTTGGGTGCTTGTGCTTAAGCACTGTAGAATGTACCTAGGTTGTCTTGTACT
>NW_021583735.1:0-237 GCF_001605985.2 Dendrobium catenatum
CTTAACACCTTGGAGATTTTGATCTTGGAGTCCTTTTAAAAGCCTCCAATCACTTCCAGACTCTTGATTATAACCCATTGACCAGTAAACTGCATTTTTTAGACCCATTTTTTAGCCTAATTGACCAATGGGTCAAAATTGACCAAAATACCCTTGTGGGATTTTAAATGCCCATTTCAAATCAAATCAACTCCAAACTATTTGAAACCACTTTCAATGAGTTTCAAATATCAAACC
>NW_021583736.1:0-629 GCF_001605985.2 Dendrobium catenatum
AAAACCACCCGGTCAGAGGGCACATGCCACGTCTCCATTGGTGAGAAATCATTTGAGAATGAATCACAGTGATACATTCAATTAGACATTTTGCTTTTTGTGAGCTAAAGTTATTCTGAAATTTATCATCCTTAACAAACGTTTGCGGATGATGGATGGATTTTGCTTTAAGTTTTATATAATAAATTTTATTTGAATATTATAAAATTTATCAAGATTTTATTCTAAATATGCATGTTTTGAAGTCCCCTCCGGTTGAGATTAGCTTTCAACACGGCCATCATCGGGGCTGAATTTGGAGTCATTTGCAAATTTTTATAATTTATAGAAATTTGAGGGCATTTAAATAGTTGATCCCCTCCGGTTGATATAGACTTTCAAAACGGCCATCATCGGGGCTTTACTAGCATGTTTATTAGACTTTTAAAAATAAATATGCACACTTCTCGAGGCGGTGATTCACTTCTCAAGGCGGTAGCACTCTTCTGGAATAGTCGCTTGCTTTCCAAGGCTGCTACACTCATCTTAGAGGTGTTGACACCCTGCTCGGTGCATCATATTAACATTTAGAAAATTATTTTTGTATGCAGGAGGGGGCATTAAACGCCTTCTGTCCGCTTGTAAAAGTG
>NW_021583737.1:0-308 GCF_001605985.2 Dendrobium catenatum
ACTTAGAGACGGTTCATCATGTGTTTGTTTCTTCTCCAATTGCAGTTAAGGTTTGGAATTACTTTAAGGAGATTTTTCATGTTAATGGTGGTGGCCCTACCTGTTCTGTGTTTAACTTGCTTGAGGTTTGGATGGTTAGAGTGAAGGGGCATGTCCGTAATGTTATTCCTCTTCTTATTTTTTGGTTTATTTGGTTAGCTCGTAATGATTCTCGGATTAATAATGTTGGGATGAACCATCTTACTATTATTGCGAGAATTAAGGATAAAAGTTTTGCTCTTTTTTCGGCTAATCTTTTATCTTACAAA
>NW_021583738.1:0-412 GCF_001605985.2 Dendrobium catenatum
GATTTATGATTTACTTCCATATCCTTCAAATGAACCGTTTGATCCCCTGCACCCAAAATCAAATCCACGGGTCTAGAAACAGACCCGACTCCATTGTTAGAACCAAGCAAATCCTCCTTATCACCTTTCCCATTATCTTTAGCAGAAATTTTTTATTTTCTCAGGGTAGGATGTAAACGATAACATTCATTCATAGCATGCCCATGCATTTTACAATGAGAACAGAATATAGGAAGATTTTCAATTTCAACTTTATGAAAATAACAATTTTTTCCGATCCTAGCCAAATATCATGCGGATATTTTTTCGTAACATCCAACTCCACTAAAACACGCGCCATAGAGGGTCTAGTTAAAGAAGCAGTAGCTTGGTCCATTTGAAGAGGTCGACCAAATACAGATGCCATCCCAAA
>NW_021583739.1:0-2990 GCF_001605985.2 Dendrobium catenatum
ATCCCTCCTTTAATTTGAATTTTTTTTGTCACATCATCCTGGCTGATATTTATATCACCCTGGTCGATCGGCTTTTCGTACTTCAAAAATTCCATCTACTGAATATTTTGACTTTTCTGCTCTCATTGTCCCAACCGATCCCTTATCATCCTGGACGATATGATCGACCTCTGCTGCAATCTTCTTGATTGTCTTGGCCGATACCTTTTTTTTGTCCTAGATGATGTATTAATTGGTTATCATCCCGACTGATACACCTGTTCGTCCTGGATGATATACGTGTCAGTACGTTTAAAATCTTTAAAATTGCCCCGGACGATCCATTTTTGGACAATCATCCTGGACGATCCACTGTTTGTCATGGACGATACACGTGGTGCATGATTAAAAATGTTTTAAATTCGGTTGGTAGGATCCATTATTGATCATCATCATGGACGATCCACCTAATCGGCCTGGACGATCTACTTTTTCAACGGTTGTCCGGTCTGACTCCTTGCAATGATCGCCTGTGTCTAATTGTCCCAGACGATATCTGATCGTTCTGGACAATCAGACCACCTTTTTGACCAATCTAGTTATTCACAATAATTGCACCAGATTGTCCTAGAAAATCTTGCGATCGGCCTAGACGATCTGGCCAATTCTTTAAATAGAGCCCGAATTCAGCCATTTTTTCTTCACACCTTCTCTTTGGCTTTCTACTTGATGTTGCTTACTGTTTCCTTGCTTTTTTCTTCTAAATGGCTGGCAGAAAGCGTGCTCGTCAGATGTATGGAAACTCCTCGAGGGGCACACTAGACCCTCATTTTCAGGAGGCAGATGATCAGGCTACCTACCATCGTTACAAAGAGTGCGACATTACTCTCTCCCAAACAATCAATCTAGCCTATCTATCTCTCCTATCCGGTACTAGATCTTTTCACTCACACTTCTCTTGGCTTTATTCTCACCCTCGCAATCCCTTTTAGTTCTAAATTTTTTTTTTTAATTTTATGCAAACCTCAGCTTAAATTCTTCCTACACTGCTCTCACCTCTTATGTGAATCGACGTCCTGTCGAGATCACATATCAAGATTGTGCTGAACTGTTGCAGCTATCCACCACTAGGGATAAGTTGCATACCCTTGTCTCTGATCTTGACTTTGACTGGTCCATTGCAAATCACTTTCTTCGCCACACCAATGCACCCTTTCATGTTGGAGAGACTAGATCTTTACTTAAAGATGTTAGGACGATCCAGCACATCCTTCGCATCTCTATGATTCCCAAAGCCGGCGAATGAGTCCACATCACTTCACTTCTTTCACTTACTACCTTTTACATTCTGGCCCATAGAGAATTCCATGCCATAGACCTGATCTTTCACTACATTGAGCATTTGACTACCATTCGAGATCCAGGTTATAGAAGAAAGCCAAATCTTTCTCTAGGAAATATCATTGCATATGTTCTAGAATCTAAATACAACCTTTAATATCCTGCTCCTCCCAACCATCCACCACCCTTCTACTCAAATAGTTCCTTCAATGCCCTTCACAGTACTCATCTCCACCCAGGGGATGGGGAAGCTCAGGGGGCCGAGGAGGAGCAGGCTCCTGCTCAAGCTCTTGTTCCTGAACTTGTTCCTCTCCATCAGCACTCTCAGCTGGATCAGTTGGAGGATAGATTTGATTAATAGGAGACCCATTTTGATGCCTATGTTGCACACCAGAAGTAGAAGCATGACCAGGACATGGCATATTTTGGGGCACTATTTGCTACGCTCTCTAGTTACTTTCAGCAGCCACCACCACCACCACCTCCGTCTGATGATCAGGGGCCCTCATTTCTCTGATTTTCTTTGTGTTTTTTCCTCTAGTTTGTTTTTTATATATTTTGTTTCTCTTTTAGTTTTAGTTACTTTAGTTTGCTTTTAGCTTCCCCCTCTTTTTTGTGATTTCAAAAGGGGGAGTAGTCCGATGTATCTTATACTTTGAATTCTGGAACTTAGTGAACTGCTTTTTTGTCACACTATTTTTTTTTTAACTGCCAAAACTGCTTGGAATTCTTTGTTTGTGTTTGCCATCATCAAAAAGGGGGAGATTGTTGCTAATCTTAGATTATGGAATAGACTTTTGATGATAGCAAACATTCATATTTTTTTATGATTGCCTTGCCTACTAATTTTTCAGGGCCACAAGACCGAATGCAACTCAAGCCAGCTCAAGATCGGGTAGATTTAGGTTGAGTCAAGTCTGTATTTTTTTCCTTTGTTGAGTCAATTATAAAAGTTATTCCTGATGCTAAGTAACCTTGCACACACACACTTGAGGGGTTTTCTGAGTTTTTTTATTTTGAGTACATCAGCCTGGATGATGTTCATATCGGCCGGGTCGATCCAACTAAAAATAGAAACCCTAATTAGGGCATCCTGGTTAAGCAACCATCATTAAGCAAATAATCATGGACGATCCTTGTATCGGCCAGGATGATAGGCTCAAATCAGAAAGAATTAGCCGCCATGATCAATTTAGGTATTTTTTATTTTAAAATATCAGCCATGACAAACTAAACATGGGTCGGGATGATGTAACACAATTATGCCTAAATTAATCTGGCAATTATAGAAAGAAATTAAGGCTGATTGATATGATCACATCGATTGAGCTGATCGCATAATCGGTTGGGGACGATGGTCTGGATGATTGACATCGGCCAGACTCTATTTAGGGCGATGTTCAGGATAATTGTACTCGGATTTGAACTAATCGGCCAGGATGATATTTTATCGGCCTGGACGATTTAAGCAATTTTCTTCTAATCGACCCAAATTGCCCTGGTTGATTGAGCTTAATTTGTACCGATCGGTCTTCCTATCATCCTATATGATAATGTCGATTCTTAAAATTCTATTTAAAAGACCCAGATTTTCTCATGCTAAAGACCTTGAGTGCTGCTGTCTTGACCTGAGAGAGCCTTGAGAGAGGGAGAGAGAGAGAGAGAGAGAA
>NW_021583739.1:4031-6337 GCF_001605985.2 Dendrobium catenatum
TCCCTCTCTCTCTTTCTCTCCTCAAGGTATTCTCAGGTCAAGGCAGCAGCTAAAGGTTGTTAAAAATGTTGAGCAAGAGCTCTTAAATAGAAGAGCTTCAAAGGAGCTCATTAATTGCAAGTTGCCGACATTATTGTCCAGGCCGATATGGGCATCGGCCTGGCCGATCAGTATAAAACTCAGAAGATCGACCAGAGCATCGCCATGTATACACTCCTGGACAATTGAAATTTGGCTTGATCGTCTAGGCCGATCTTACAATCGTCCTGGCCGATTAGTTCAAATCAGAGCAAAATCGTCCTGAACATCGCCCTGTTTTTGAGCTGGCCGATATTTATCGTCCTAAAGTAACTTAAGGTTTTTGACTAGATCGTCCTAGCCGATCCTGCGATCATCCCGGACGATATGATCGTATCAATCATCCTCAATTACTCCCTTGATTTCCTGATCAATTAAGGCATAATTATGTAATTTAGTCCAGGCCGATCCTTGGATCGTCCTGGCCTATAATTTAAAAATACAGTATACCTTAATTGTCTATGGCGGCAACTTCTTTCTATTTTGAGCTTATCGTCCTGGCTGATACACATATCGTCCAGGCCGATATGTTAATGACGGCTGCCTTAATTAAGAATCCTGATTAGAGTCTCTGTTTTGAACTCGATCATCCAGGACGATCCAAGGGATCGGCCTGGATGATGTGAGAAAAAATAGAGATTTTAAATCTCTCAAGTGTGTGTGTGTAGGGTTACTAAGTATCAGTCTTTTGAACCTTACAAACTGACTCAAGAAGAGAAAAAAAATAGATTACAGATTGACTCAACCCTATCCTACCCACTTATGCATTTGCATCGTTTGTTCGTCCATTCTTCGATTCCTGAAATGTTAGAAAAAATAGGCAGTCCAAGATAATAAGTAGGGTTTGCCAATCATATAAACATAAGCCATGAATTAAGGTTTGCAACAATCTCCCCCTTTTTGTTGATGGCAAAACAAATAAGCAATTCCTATTTTTCCTATTTCTCCCCCTTTTGACATATCAAAAAGAAAATAAAAATAAGAAAAAAGAATCTCTCCTAAATTTTATAATTTTGATTCAAAGCATGAATATGATATAGCATTCCATGTGATTGATTTTAAAAGCATGTAAGTTAATGAGTTGAACAACATAAAAAATTCAAAGAATTAGAAAAGTATCCGATCATGTTTACCCTAAGCTTGAAGTATCTTTGTAGGGTAGAGTTGTCTTTTGAAATCAATGACCTAACTTAAAACTTCAATCATATATTAGTATAAAGGATCTAATCATTACTTGAGTCAAGAAAAAAACATCTTATAGAATAAAGGATCAAAGTAGATACATCATAATCGCAAAACGAACTCAAGTCTTTGGTATATGAAAGCTTCTAAGTTTTTTAAAAGATTTGAAAAGAGAGAAGAGCTTGCTTTTGATGGGCTCATTTTATGCCTCTTGTCATTTGAATCGTGCTTTGCGAATCCCTTTTTTTTCATAAATTCAATTTAGCGGCTTTGCGCTTCTTTTGTTGGCATCTTTGGCCAAAATTTTTTTAAGCTAGATTCTCTTTTAGTCATCTCTTAAAAAGGACTTAGTTGTGAGTATATCTTCTAGATTTTAGAGAATAGGGGCTCTCTCTCTAACATAGAGAAGAACAATCCACAAAACAGAATCACAGACCAATGTCAAGAGTAACTATGAATCTTGATATGATAAAAAGACTTTAATCCCTATAGTATAAGATAGATTTGCTTTAGCAAGATTTAGAAAAGACCTTAATTTCATATATAATCATTAATTTGAGATAGATTTTTGATTAGAGAAGAAAACTGTGCCACTAAAATATACTAAAGAAAGAGACACAATCAACAGAATTTTTCAATCATCTAATGGATTTAAGAGATGCAAACCATTGACTACAAATTTTTAAAAACAAATGCAAGGCATATGATATCATATTAGCGATGATTTTGAAAACCCTTTTAAAAAAAAAAAAGAATAAATCAAACAAACACAACAACATAAAAAGGAACAAACAACCAAAACAAAAAAGCATATAAATAAACAAAAAAAGAAAGAAAGAAAAAGAAGGAAAGTAAGTAAAGAAATCAAGTTCATGCATTTATGTCAATCACACCTAATCTGATCCTTAATAAGCTGAAAGTATCGAAGGCCAGTGGTTTAGTAAAGATATCAGCTAGTTGATTTTCCGTTGACACATGGTTTACCTCAATATCCCTTTTTCACATGATCTATAATGAAGTGATGTCTAATGTCAATGTGCTTAGTT
>NW_021583740.1:0-274 GCF_001605985.2 Dendrobium catenatum
AATGTCTAGTATAGAGCCTTTTTAGCTCATAAATTGATGTTCATTCCCCCATTTGTTGTCCCTTTGGTTCCCCGTGGATGTGCTGGTTGTTTCCAGTGACATGGCTCCTTGGTTTTCCGGTTGGCCGCTAGATTCCCGAGCTGGGTGGCCTTTCCATGTCTTTTTGGCGCCTCGGTTCTATGCGGGCCTCTTTGGTTCCCGTGGCTGCTTCTTCGGTTCCCTGGCTGGGCTGTTTTTAGTGAAATGCTTGGGGGAATTCCGTGACTTATGATGC
>NW_021583741.1:0-215 GCF_001605985.2 Dendrobium catenatum
GCGGTCTTAAACCGCCGGTCAAATTAAAAAAAAAAACTAATACACCGCTCCGGCAGCCAACCACCCCCAGGCCGCGGCTCCGCGATTCCCCCGCGCGGCTCCTGCGCTGTGATGCCCCAGAATAAAATAGTGAAAGGATTCGTTTGACATTCTGATCGAACTCCATTCCAGTTGCCAAGCTCGAACCTGAAAATTTAAACCACATATAATGAGCT
>NW_021583742.1:0-222 GCF_001605985.2 Dendrobium catenatum
TTGCGTATAGGCCGATTGGTCAAAAAGACGGTCCGATCGTCTGGGCCGATCAGATATCGGCCAGGCCGAAAAGACACAGGCTATCGGCCCGAGGAGTCAGGCCGAACGACCGTTGAAAAAGCAGATCGTCCGGGCTGATTCGGTGTATCGTCCAGGACGATGCATAATAATTGATCGTACCGGCCGAAGTTATAACGTTTTAAATACTTGCCACGTGTATCG
>NW_021583743.1:0-328 GCF_001605985.2 Dendrobium catenatum
TTCAATATCCAAAGTATATCTACATTGTGTTAATTTAACCCTAAGTTGTGCCCCAAACTTATTTTACTTCCAGAATCTAAGAAAAAATGTTCATTTTAATATAAAACTAAGTGCAATCTCAGAGGCACAAAATTTTCACAAACGGCTAAACAAATGAACCTTAGCCACCTGCTTGCCTGTTATCAACTTTGAGAACTTATGCCGCTACTTTTAAGGGAGCAACTCAAAAGTGCATGTTTTGAAATGACTAATCCACAAACGGTTTATCTTAATTAAGCCTTCTTTTTTTGTAATGTTGTGCTGTATTGTGCAATATAAACTAGCCAAG
>NW_021583744.1:0-292 GCF_001605985.2 Dendrobium catenatum
GGTTGATAATGTTTCAGATGCAATGACACTATCCATTTATTTATCCGACGTTGCTTCCTCTCCGTAGAGGAAATTTTTCTCGATATGCACGCCTTCGCATCATATTTGGATTACCTTTAAAATTTGCAACACCATATCAAACAATCTAATTTGATCAAATAAAATGTAGATTCTTAATGCCGACGACGTTCCGGAAGCAATGGCACTATCAGTTTGTCGATCCAACCTCGTTTCATCACCGACGAGGCTAATATCCCTCGTAGTGCGTGCCTTCGCGTCAAATTTGGATCAC
>NW_021583745.1:0-225 GCF_001605985.2 Dendrobium catenatum
TGTAACTGTGATAAACTCTTTGAATTTAATCTCTCTCTCTCTTCCTCTAGTTAACTATTTATATTATGGCTTTATAGCAACCCCTAAAATCCTATTAAGTAAATTTGATGAGGTGGTCATATTATATGATACATATATCATATAGTATGAGTAGTTCATTTAGGCTAAAACCCTAAAAAATTGCTCTCTATTTCTCGCCTTGTACAATTCAAGTTGTACAATATG
>NW_021583746.1:0-223 GCF_001605985.2 Dendrobium catenatum
ATTTTCTCTCATTTTCTTTTCTTTGCTCTAAATTTTTATAGGCTTTGACCTTCGGGCTTGCTTTATGTGTTTCATTTTTTGATCACTCATGTTTTATTTGGAAGTTGATGAGCCCCTTAGACTTATCCTCATTCAGAATGTCTATTAATCCTCTCAGAAGGGCTGATTCTAGTTTTTTAGTTTCTAAGAACAAGTTCAGGTCCTTCAAGGAGACAATAGCTAG
>NW_021583747.1:0-290 GCF_001605985.2 Dendrobium catenatum
TGAGCTCCTATTCATGCCAGGACGAAATGCTCTCTGAGAAATTTTTATCCAGATGAACTCCTATTCATCCTATGACAAAATGCTCTGTCTTTTAAAACTTTGATAATGTCCTGCAGTTTGACGAACTGACCCTTGATATAATTGTTCGTCCCAAGACGATAATATTTCATACGGGACGATGATCGGGTACGAAGATAATTCATACCAATATACATTGGGTTCGTATGCAACTAATTAAGTAAATTCGTACCAAACGATCTGACGATCGTACGGGACGATCCACCACGTAT
>NW_021583748.1:0-223 GCF_001605985.2 Dendrobium catenatum
AAGGACAGACGTTCCCTTAGCGGTGTTCTTCTGGTCTCGATCACTAGAGGCTTTTGAAACTTCTTCTTTTTCAAGCCCTTCTCCTTTACTATCTTCAATACTCTGTACACCCGAGCGGACAGAGTTTCAGGCTCTTTCTTCCTTACAGAGATTGGAGCTTCAGGCCGTCAATCCCAGAAAGATTTTTTTAGCTCTCCAGTAGAGCTATTTCTTTTCACCCACT
>NW_021583749.1:0-2609 GCF_001605985.2 Dendrobium catenatum
ATATTGATTCACTTATATGCATTATTTCCTTGTCCATGTCGGAATTGTACTCTAAACAACAACATGTATTTTTAGCTTTATCTGGCAGCGCTGTTGCTGCAGGTAGTAATGTGGGCCTATTTCAAAATAAGCTAGTTTTTGGATTTGTATATGCTGTCTGATGAAAATGCTTCAATTGCTCTGCAGGAGAAGACAAGTATGTTGTTTTTGTTTCAGGATTAAACATTGGAAGCAATATTTTTAATCCACTACAATTCCAGCTTTTTGTTGACCATGTTACTGGGCATTTGGGTGGTGATAATGTATGTACTGTGTTTAGTACCAAGTTGTTTTCTAGGTTGTAATGCTACATGGTTCTCACCTAGGAACAATTGGACAGGAACAAAAAATGACTTCTCAAATTGTTCGTGTAGTAATTGCTGGAAACTCCGTTATAATTCCGCATAGTGTTCTTAATGGACAGGTATAGTAGTAAAAATTAACAAATGTATACTTAAGGTGATACTAATCAAATTTTGTTAGACTAAATAAGATTTTTATTAACATTTACTGCTCTTGCTAGCATCTGAAAGATATAATATTTGAATGATTTTGGGACACTTAGGCATTAACTCCTGAGGATCAGAGAAAGCTAA
Source organism: Dendrobium catenatum (assembly GCF_001605985.2). Classification (NCBI taxonomy): domain Eukaryota; kingdom Viridiplantae; phylum Streptophyta; class Magnoliopsida; order Asparagales; family Orchidaceae; genus Dendrobium; species Dendrobium catenatum. The sequence goes on from NW_021583749.1 coordinate 636, forward strand.
CTGAGCCAATTAAGGAGGTTGATATCTTATTAACGCAGGTTTGATGACTGCTTATCTTCACTTTTAAAGCTCTTACATGAGCTTTGAATGTGCCCTTCTACCTATTTTCCATCTTTCTATTACTCCCAAATTTTGTTTTCATTTTGCTTTTTTGTGAGTCAGCTTGCAGCAGCTGTGCCTTTGGATATTATGCCAGGTCCTACGGACCCTGCAAATTCCTTTTTACCACAGCAGGTATTCACCTCTTACTCTTACATTGTTTCGTTGGTTGATTAAAGTGTGCATGTAGGTTGATTCTGCATGCGGTGTATCTGTATGTCACGAGTATGTGCTGCTAATCTTGGGAATATTTTGCTCTTTCGCTGCATCCATAGTTTCAAGGCATCATCTGAGGGTATCACAAATTGAATCTTGATCAGTTGCGCATAAGAGACATTAGATGTCCAGCCCATAAGTAGCTCTAGTACTCTGGGTCTGCTCATTCACTTTTATGTGCATAGGCGTGAATTTCATTGACTTTGCTATCTTGCATGAGCATGCTTGTGGCTACCATACTTGTCAGTTGATGATACATATTCATTTTATCTGTGATGTCTTTGTTTTGTTTTGTTTGTGTGCCACATTTCAGTTTGCATATATTAGATTTATATGATATTTTGTGAATCTTTTTAATGATTGAACTATTTTCATTATTTTCTATCCTTTATTTTATCGTTTTAACCGCTTTAGACCAAGTGTATATACTTAAATGCTTCAGTTTACCCTGATGTCTATTTCTTATTTAGTTGCATCTTTACTTTCTCCAGCCACTGCATAGATGTCTCTTCCCTGGAGCATCCGCTTATAATACATTCTTCTCGTGCACAAATCCTCATCAATTTGAACTTGATGGTTTTCAGTAAGTTCCATGCCTATTATATTTGGGTTTAACAGTTTTGGAGGTTCTCATTTATGAAGATGAAAAAAATTAGGTTCCTTGGAACATCTGGTCAGAACATTGATGATCTTGATAAGTATTCGAGTGCCCAGACTAAACTTGAATTTGTTGAGAGGACGTTGCGATGGAGGCATCTGGCTCCTACTGCCCCTAACACCCTTGGTATGCTTAGCTGCTATTTATTATTGAATGTGTTGTTTCCTAGTTGTAAATGTTTATACTCATGTGATTAGAGCAGCTTAAGTAGAGCTCAAGTAGAAAGATACTTTCATTTGTTCAATTGTCTAATTCTGGCTTCAAATAAAACATTATTTTTAACTTGTTGAATAAGCATGAAAAATCAAAAACCAAAATTTCCCTAGTTTAAGTAACTTGAAGTGCAACTATTTGAAATTAGCACGAGTCCATTTCAAGGATTCCTTTTTATCTTTCTTTTGAGCGTTCTCTTTTACCCCCTCAGGTTGTTATCCATTTACTGAGAAGGATCCTTTCTTCATCGAGAACTGTCCAAACGTATACTTTGTGGGAAATCAGGACAAATATGAAACAGCTTTGTTACAAGGTATTTTTGACTCTCAGGTCTTAATTTGATCGCATGATTTCATTAACTTTCACTTTAATCGACCTTTGCTTTTTTTATAGGACCTGAGGAACAAGAGGTGAGGCTCGTCTGCATTCCCAGATTTAGCGAGTCTGGAGTTGCTGTTATGGTGAGTTTTAATACGCAGTCTTGTAATTTACATTATTTTAAGTGCTAAACTAAGACTCTGCAAATAATGCTAAGCTTTTTAAGGGCTCATTTGGTTGCATGTTGATGGAAAATATATTTTAAATGTGATGATTTGTTCACTTAATTTAATTATGAAATTGAAATCTTTACTTGATGAATTTTGAAGGTGTTTGTAGAGTTTCAAATCCATATTTATTTCTAACTACATCCAATCAGAATTACCAAAAGAAGCAATTCGATGAATTCATCAATTTTTAAAACATATTTTCGAATTTCAAACAACCAAATGAGCCCAAGTATATATCAG
>NW_021583750.1:0-205 GCF_001605985.2 Dendrobium catenatum
AAGCTTGATACTTGTTCCGCTGACAAATATCACATTTTCTCACCATGTCTTCGACGTCACCTCTTAGCCCTTTCCAAAAGAATTCGGCTTTCACCCGCCGATAAGTCTTCTCCACCCCTGAATGTCCACCAATACTGCTATCGTGATATTCCCGTAGAAGAATGGGGACAACCTCCCCTTGTATAACAAAAGAGAGTTCTCCAGG
>NW_021583751.1:0-211 GCF_001605985.2 Dendrobium catenatum
TATAATTAAATTAATTAGTATCATTTTTTATTAGTATTTTTAAATATTATTTTATTTTGGATCAATATATAGTTTAAATATAAAAATTTGACATTAAAAATGTATTTGTATGTCCAAAAATTCGGTTGGTTGTTTGAGATTTTCCCCAACCCACCCGGGTTTGAATCACCTAGCAGGCACGGGAGCGGGCACAAACAAACGCGGGCGCGAG
>NW_021583752.1:0-317 GCF_001605985.2 Dendrobium catenatum
TAATAATAATCAACTAAATTTATTTAAAATTCCGCATAATTTTTAAAAATTCTATCTAATTTTTAAAAATCCCACCTAAATTTAAAGTTTTCCTCCCATGGCTGGCAAGCCGGGTCGAGCTCGTTTACAGCGAGACGAGCTGAAGTTCGAACTGGCTTTTCATGTAACGAGCTGAGTTCGATAAGGGTCAAAATCCGACTCAACTTGACTCATTTACACCCTAATAACATATCTGTAGATCTCAATTAGACAATTGAATTATTGAGTGGCAGACAAGTATCAATATGCATGTGACATACTTTTGGAGCTTTGTGAAA
>NW_021583753.1:0-298 GCF_001605985.2 Dendrobium catenatum
CTATTTTATAGTACCCAAATTAGATTTATGTTCTGAGACAGATTCTTTTTAGATTTTAAGTCCTCACACTCCGGGAATATAAATCTCAAATTTCTAATAAAATGTCAACTTAAACATAAAATTTTCTCCTAAAATATAAAGCCCAACATAAAGTAGACTAAGGTTGCCTCTGAGTTTCTCAGAATCCGGCATCTCCTACTTTTCCTCCTTTGACTCGATAACAAATGTTCAATATTAAGCTTTCTCCTTGAAAACTCTTTGCTTCTGTTCCTTGTCTTCTACTTTATAGTCAAAAGGG
>NW_021583754.1:0-280 GCF_001605985.2 Dendrobium catenatum
TTAGTGTTTTACCTCACCCGGGTTGTCCTAGCGCTCCTGTCCAAGCTCCAAAATCTGTCCAAGCTCCTTTGAAAGATCCAAACTGTTGTCCATGCGTTTCCGGATGGAGTCGCTGCTGGCCAAGCCGTTCCCAAGAGTGAAGACTGCTGTCCCAACGTTCCAAACAGAGAATTTTACTGTTTGAGGGATCCCGGAGGTTGTCGTTTGCTGTCCAAAGCTTCCGAACAGCAGTTTTCACTGTTGGGAAGCCTTCGGAGGCTGCATGGTTGCTTCCAAGGCT
>NW_021583755.1:0-209 GCF_001605985.2 Dendrobium catenatum
TTGGGCCAGTTCATAAGGGCTTAACATCCCTAACGAAATTTCAAGTGATTACAGAGCACTTTCTAGTGTCATCTGAGCACTTTTAAGTGGTATCAGAGCCAAATTCATAAATAAGTTTTTAAAAACTTTTGAATTTCGATCCATGGCTAATTTTTTGAATCGTAATGTTGCAAAAGGATATTCAATCACCAGACCTCCTTTATTTGAAA
>NW_021583756.1:0-539 GCF_001605985.2 Dendrobium catenatum
CACCACATAGCTAGTACTGTGTATGATGTGCTTGCTTATAACTATAGGGCAGGTATGTACTAAAAACTATTTAATATTTATAATAATGGAGTAAAAATCCAACGTAGGAATATGTCAAGTAACTAAGATATCAAGAAGAATAATAGAGAGGAAGAGCACAAATGTAAAGTAAGATACATTTAATACACAATTGAGTTATAACCATATTTGTGTCGAGTCCATAAAGTTTCACATTTTTAGAAGAAAAGAAAAGACATCACAAAGTGACCTAGAGTTTTTAAATGTCCAAGTATCCAAAAAAATTGTTGACATGGCACAATAGCTCTCTAGACCTGTTTGTGCTTCATAGGGTGATCGTAGGGTGTCAATATTTGACACGACCAGAAAACCCAACCGAATCTAACCCAAAAATTCCGGGTTAGGATCAATCTGGACCCGAAACAGGTTCGGTTCGGGTTGACCCGGAAACCCGAAACCAACTCGGATTGACCCAAGAATATCACTTCATTGTAGGCCTCATGCCGGTTTACCGTGATTGC
>NW_021583757.1:0-839 GCF_001605985.2 Dendrobium catenatum
TTGGCATCGGCTTAACGCCAACTACGTCACACCAAAATCGCAGTCAGACAACAACACAGCACTGCTTGCAACCAATTAAGCATCCTCCACGGACTGGTATCTCGACTCTGGAGCCTTTACGCAGCTGATCAACAGGAATGATCAACTCCTTCAAGAATCTGTTGACCTGTATACGACAGCCAAAAGCAAATAAAAAAAAAATTCTTTTGCGTACCTGTGAGGACGTCCGGCGCCGACTCACACGATCGCAAAATCCCGAAAATCCTGCATTCAGACATCCCGCTTCATGGCTTCGTGCGTCAACGACGGGTCTATACACGACTTCACACGATTCCTCTACCTCATAAAAGACCGAAGAAATGAGAGAGCTCAGGCTCTCTTACTCTCAATTTCCTCTCTCACTCTCTCATGATCCCGACTCCTCCCTGCTGTTCGGCTACGCTCAACGACTCCCTCTTCCAGTCGATCGAAAGTTACAACATCTCGGTCGGAAGCAGCGAATGGAGCTCGCCGGCTGTGAGAAGGATCGGAAGCTCCTCCGTGGCTGTTCGACGAAGCTCTTCCGCCGACTTTCCCTTTCTCGTCGGATTGTAAGTTACGACATTCTGATCGGGTGCAAGAACAGAGCTCGCCGGTTGTGAATTAACTTTCTCCCTGTCGCACGATCTTCTCCGGCCCTCCCTTTGCTGTTCGACGTCGCTCCTTTGGCCGGACTCTCTCTCTGTCGGGTCGGAAGTACAACATTTTGATCGGAAGCACACAGGTGCTCGCTGACTCCGAAGAAAACTTTCTCCCCTTCGGTGCTGCTTCTCCAGCTCTTTCGTGGCTTGTCCGACTTT
>NW_021583758.1:0-230 GCF_001605985.2 Dendrobium catenatum
AGCAAAATACACTTTTTTAGAAAATTATCAAATTATTAAGGATTGTGTAAAATAATGTTTTAAGACTTTTATTGTAATAAAACACTATTTTTTAACTTATAAATAAATTTTTATTCAATAAAAAACACCACAAATTTCAAAATCTTTGGTCAAAAATTTCCAAAAAAAAATTCAAAATCTGCATATACATAATTTCTATAAGATATAAAAAGTTATGCTGTGAAAGTTTT
>NW_021583759.1:0-523 GCF_001605985.2 Dendrobium catenatum
CTTTTAGTTGGAAGCCTAAGCTCTTAACCAATAGATCAAGATGAGTTGTGTAAGGCCAATTGTTCTTATTCCTTTTTCCTAAAACAAAGAAGGAGAAATGAATTTTGAGAAGAAAAGAGAGGAGAGAGGAGAGAAAAATAAGTATTTGAGGTGGTAGAGTTATTTTTATTAGTAGGTTCATCTACGAAAATTGCTCGGATTAAGGTAGATTAATTTCTTACCTACCTTAGTTTTTAATAATTCAGAGTTTTTTTTGGATTTTCTAGTTCGAATTTATAATATAGTTTTACATAAAAATGTAATTTTATCATATTCTGATAATTTTCATCCACGTAAATTTTGACATTTTGTTGGTACAACTATTCTAGTTGTTTTTAGTACATTTTTGAGATTTTTCACAGGTTATTTTGAAAAGCAATATTTTGTCAAATTAAAAATTTATTTTGACAATTAAAAATTATTTTAACGTCTAAAAGTAGTGTTTCAATTCAGTTAAAGCTTCAAAATATTGTTATACATGATA
>NW_021583760.1:0-340 GCF_001605985.2 Dendrobium catenatum
TCAAATAGCTCTCGCTCCAGTACCCAGTTGTAAGCCGAAGCCGGGGTAGGAATCGAATCCGCAGACAGGTGTTGTCTAATGACTTGGTTTCAAAGAAGAATTGACTCATAAGCATGGAATCGGACAAGCAACTGAACTGCCTTAAGAAAGCCAAAAAAAGGAAGCTAGCCTATTAGCTATTCTAGCCAAGCTGCTTCAACCTCAGGAATGATAGCAAGCAAGTCCAGGTTTGTTGTGCAAGTCACTGTCTTTCTCCATCTCCAAGAATCGGGCAAGCAATTATGGATCCTTGGGATTGGATTCGGGGATCATTTTCTATTCCTTAGTTTCAGGCCATAGA
>NW_021583761.1:0-282 GCF_001605985.2 Dendrobium catenatum
AGGTCATGGTTTGACCGAACCAAACTAAAATTATGGTGTGCTTTTCCTTATCGCTTTTTATTTTTGCTTGCACTTTATTTTAATTATATTTGCTTGGTGATAATTGTGAGAGAAAAAGAATTTCATTGTTATAATTTGATTTTAATTAATTGCTTCTGCATAGGTAAATTTTTCTTGTTAAAATTTTAAAAACACAAAAAATATTAGAACCCTCTTGGCGATCTAGTAATTTCAATTGGTATCAGAGCGGGGGGTTCAAAAATAGTGTTTTAGAAAACATTG
>NW_021583762.1:0-613 GCF_001605985.2 Dendrobium catenatum
AAGCGCCAAATCGACGTTAGGCTGATTTTGCGCGTAGGAGAAGGCAACATTAGGATCCTAGGTGGAGTCAGGTTCGGATTTGCGGTTAGTTTCACATGGAGGCGTACTTGGATACGTTGGGTTTGGATCAGACAGCGACAACTCATTTGGGCATGGGCTGTGCGCAAATGGAGATGGAGCGGGAGTTGGATAGGTCCGCGAAAAGCACAAGAGATCCAACCGTGTAAACGAGGTCGAGCGCCGATACAGAAGGGGCGTCCATGTGTGGCTGAAGGTCGCCAGCGACCAATGGGAGCTCGAGATGGACGTAAGCGGGATTCACGTTAGAAATCAGGAGGCACAAGAGGTTTTTCCAGAAGCCAGGTAAGTTCGTGTGAGAAGAAGTAGATGGGCGGTAGGAGAATTTGAGAGGCATCACAAGCAGGTGCTGAACTTGAAGGAGAGGTCAGGATTTGGACGAGATCGTCAAAGCGAGAGGAAACCATAATTCTGATTGCAAGTAAGCGCGTAAATTTTGTTCTTCCTTCGTTCCTTTTACACGACTAAGGAAGAAGTTATTTTCAAGAACGTGGGGAGGAGGCGACATGCGTGAGAACGACGTGCTTTTCATCTC
>NW_021583763.1:0-286 GCF_001605985.2 Dendrobium catenatum
TATGATAGTTTTAAGTGTTATACATGTAAAAACCCCTACTATTAAATACACCTACAATATCTTAGAATCTTGGAGTTAAAGTATAAATCAATTCTAAATATTTAAAAATTATATCTCACTTTATTTTTAATTATTTATCTTCTAATTTTTCATTTTTTATTATAATTTTAATATAATTACTAATTATTTGAATCATAATTATTTTCTCTCTTTCTTTATAAATGAACCCGCTCGTGAGCCGCCACAAAATCGAAGAATAAGCTTAAGTTCGAGTTCAAATCGATTA
>NW_021583764.1:0-3297 GCF_001605985.2 Dendrobium catenatum
AAGTTTTGTTGTTGTTTCCTCATTTTTTGTGATGTCAAAATGGTGAGTAGCATGTTGTAAGTAGATTATACTTTTTTTTCTGAAATGTTTAGTTTCATATTTGTCTCGTGATATTTTATGTTTTATTGTGAAGTGTTGTTAAAATTAAAAAAAAAACAAAAAACAAAATCAATACCACCCCTATTTTTAAAAAAATTTACTTAGGAAAGGGGAGCTGAGGGAATAAAAAAAGACTTTTGAAACATAAACCAACAATGTTTGCCATCATCAAAAAGGGGGAAATTGTTACTCGTGATAATTGAGTTTATTGCATATCTATTTTGCCCTGCTCACTAACATTTCAGGTCCATTGTTCACTTACAACTTCGATCAGCTCAAGATTGGTTAGACTATTATGAAAATATGTATATTAAGTCTTTATGTACTATTTATATTTCTTAAGTTAATTAAGTATTATGGTGGATCCTAAAGCTAAGTAATCTTTAACACACATACTTAAGAGGGTGGGTTAGTGAGTTAAGAAGATAATGAGTTTTCTGAACTAATTATATTGTATTATTTACATCATACTGGATGATCAATTAATAAGAAAATCATTAATTACGACACTTTTGTTAATTATGAGTGATTAAGCTAATCATACTAGATGATACTTATCGTACAGAACGATTAGGTATAATCATGAAAATAACCACCAATCACAATTTAGGTAATATTTTTTAATTTGAATTTCGTTCTATGTATACTGTACGATATACACATACTGTATGATATGCATCGTACTATATAATATATGAAAATCATGCCTATATTGATCATGTGATTAGGGGAACAATTATGATTAATTTATTCAATCAAAATTATATGGGATGATTGGTGACAATTATATTGTATGACCCGAGTGATACATGGGACAATAATTTATTATGATCTATCATCCAAGATGAAATGCCATAATTTTTCAACTAATTATATAAGACAACACACCAATATCATTATATACGAATCGAGCTTTGCATGTGATGATAATTTATCATCTCCTATCATACCAGATGATCAGTACAAACTCTTGAACTTAACGTACAGGATAACATAGTTCACATTATCTAAAAGGGCTATTTTGTACTAATCATATTAAACAATTCTCCCAATCATCTAAGATGATAATTTTATCCCAACTATTTGAGGTTTTATATCTTCATAAAGTACTAATAAGAGTATTTTGAACTAACTGTAGAGGATGATCTTGGATCATACTTGATGGTCAAAGTCACTAGAATTGAAATTAAGGCTTTTTTAGAGGCTCTATATTTAAACACTCACTTAGACTTACTTCTAAAACTTTTACAGCTAAATGTCTTGAGAAGGAGCATAGAGAGGGAGTTAAGGAGTGTTTTGGGAGAGAAGAGAGGGAGAGTTATTCATGAAAGAGAGAGTTGTGAGGGATTCACAAAGTTACTCCAATCAAAGTTCTTCCCTATCTTCTTCAAGCTTTTGCATTAATCCTTTAGTGGCTCTAAGAGACATTCTACAACACTAGGTCGTCGTTCTTTGCCATCCCAGGAGGGAGATAAAAGATTATTTGTTATCTATCATCTCTAAGAGGGACAAAAAGGATTCTAAGTTCTCTGCCTTCACCAAGAGGGTAAAAAGGATTCAAGGTTCTCTACTATCACTAAGAGGGTGAAAAAAGATTCCAGATTCTATATCTTTACCAAGAGGGTGAAAAAGGATTCCAGGTTCTCTTCCATCACCAGGAGGATTAAAAAGAGTAAGGTTCTCTACCGCATCAGGTTGGTGGAAGATATTTTATAAGAGCTTGCCCGACTTGCCATGGTGGCAAAAGGTGAGACACTAGTTTTAGTGTAATACCTGGAAAGGGGGTTTCTGGGGAGTGGACGTAGGTCAGGTTAAACTGAACCACTATAAATTATGGTGTGTTTTGTTCTCTTTTTTGTACTTTTTTTTGTTTTTAATTTTATGGTTGCAAACTCTAATCTTTTTGTTATTATGAAATTAGTTTGCTTCTGCATCAAGGGATATATTTTTTATTTTTTAAATATTGAAAAAATTATAAAAAGATTTCCTTTTTGTTATAGAAAATTTAAATTACCAATTCATCACCCTCTTGGTTAGCTTCAGGCTTGTTCTTTGAGGTCTCAAAACCTCCTCTAACTCTTAGTTTAAGTAAGTGTGTCTTTGAGGAAGAATTTGGGAAAATATAGGTTGAAATGATCATGGAAGGGAACTTTCATAGCTATAATTTGTTGGAAGATCTTTATAGGATACGAAATAAGTAGTCAATGGAAAGTTCGATAAGGATGTTAAGCCCTAATGAACTAGTCCCAAGACTAACCAAGAGGGAGGGGGTGAATTGATATTTTAAAAAATCTTTAATCAAAACACAAACTAAAACCAAAGTTCACCATAGAAAATGAAGTACATAAATTAAATGCGGAAGCAGTAATAAAGATTACCAAAAATTTATAGTGGTTCGATCAACTTGACCTGTGTCCACTCTCTAGAGGCGCCCTCCAAGTATTACACTAAATAAAGTGTCTCTCCTTTTTCCCCTATAATAAGGAAGAGAAGCCTTTACAAACCTCCTTTCCACCAACCCTGATGAGTCAGAGAACTCAACTCCTTTTGCTTCCTCCGGAAAAGTAACAACTTAGAGACTACCAAACATAATCAAACTACAACAACAGAAAAAAAAACAACATCATGAAAAGAAACTTAAAGAAGGTTGGCCCCTGATCATCCGAAGGAGTTGGTGGTGGCTAAAATGTATAGGAAGAAATGGCAAACTATTCTTTTAACCAGGCCATGTCTTGGTCGTGCTGGCACTACTGGTGAGCCACATAAGAGTCAAAGTGAGCAATGTCCTTAGCATGTTACTTCTCCTGTACAATAACATATGTCTAGAAGCGAGTCTCCCAGTAGTTAAACTCCTCTACCAGCTGATCCAGTTGTGAGTGCTGGCGGAGTGGAGCAGGTGCAGAAATAGATGTAGGAGCTGTCTCCTCCTCAGCTCCCTCGACTTTCGCATGCCCCGGGTGGAGACAAGTACTATGAAGAACGTGGAAGGAGTTGTTTGAGTAGAATGCAGGCTGAGAGTTTGGTGGGTTAGGATATTGGAGGTTGTATTTAGTTTCTAGGACAAAGGTAATGATGTGTCCTAAGGCAAGATTGGGCTTCCTCCTATGTCATGATTCTCGAATGCTGGTCAAGTGTTCAATGTATCAAAAAATCAGATCATAGGTATTAAATTCACGATGGGCCATAATATAAAAAGTG
>NW_021583765.1:0-238 GCF_001605985.2 Dendrobium catenatum
GTCAGGATAATAACAAGGAATTGGAAAGGAAATAATTGTCTAAAATATGCAGCCAAAGAGTAGGAAACTAATTACATTTTATGGAGAATGATTACAATATAAAACTTTATAATCATTGCTATATGAAATTAAAAGATCGATATAAAATTCCCTCTACTGGAATATATTATAATCCATGCAAGTCTTATAAAATGTATAATTAAAATTGTTGCGTCCTGGAGTATTCGCGGCGGTAGAG
>NW_021583766.1:0-619 GCF_001605985.2 Dendrobium catenatum
GAGAACGAAGCCGCATTTAGAGGAAGAAAACTATACCCAACACAAAATGTTTTAGTAGCAGTTGACTTTGATTTGAGGTTCACATACATGCTTGTTGGTTGGGAAGGTTCTGCTCATGACGCAGCAGTACTTAAAAATGCATTAGAAAGATCAGATGATTTACGTGTCCCAGCAGGAAAATATTATCTGGTTGATGGTTTTCCCCATATCGTGCCACAAGATATCAGTTGAAAGAGTTCAATTCTATTCAACCCACAAATTTTAAGGAACTATTTAATCTACGACATTCCTCGTTACGCACAACTGTTGAGCTTGCATTCGGTTCTTCGAAAAATCGTTTCACAATTATAAAATGTGAACCCTACTTTCCTCTACAAACTCAAGTTGAAATTGTGATTGTCTGTTGCATACTGCATAATTGGATAGTTACAGAAGGCGGCGATGAGTTCATTCAATCCGAGGATGAATGGGCTAGGAGAAGTCACAGTAGAAGAGGAGATCAAGCAGCTGTAGATGATTCTCGAGAATGGCTAGATAAAAGAGATGAAATTGCTCAATTCATGTGGACTCGCATGCAAAATGATGGATACTAAATTTGTTGATTTCCTTTTTATGAATA
>NW_021583767.1:0-999 GCF_001605985.2 Dendrobium catenatum
TGCAAATGGTTATATGAAATGATTTTATATTGAGAGTCAATTCTTTAAATTAACAGTTCTAGGACATAATTAATGGATTGTTATTTAAAGTGGAACGAAAATATAAAAATTAATATCAACAATCTTCATATTAATCCTGGGCCTAATAACAATTCTATGAATCGTACTACGGGTCTGAGTCCAGTTGAGACAGTCTATAGTTTCAAACCTAAGTAGCCTATAGATTTGATTCCCATGAGCCCTAATTCTAGAGTTAGTGAGTCTGCATCATCATTTGCATCCTATTTGCATGATTTGCATAAAGATATTTTAACTAGGATAAATCAAAGCAATGCAACTTACAAACTTCAAGGTGTCATTAAGAAACAATTCATAACTTTTGAATTAGGTGATTATGTGAAGGTTCAAATTCATTCGAAACTGTTCCCGAAATGGGCTATTAGGAAACTACATGCCAAGAGTGTTGTACCTTTTATAGTGGTGAAGAAAATTAATGACAATGCTTATGTTGTGGATCTTCCTTCAGATTTTAGCATAAGTCCCTCCTTTAATATGGAGGATCTAGTAGCCTATGAGAGACCTGATTTTAAACCACTGAATTTATTTATTGAGCCTTATGTGAACGCACCCAGTGAAAACCCTAGCCTACCTCCTCTACCCAAATTACCCAATTCACCCCAAGCGGATAAAATTGATATCATTTTGAGTAATGAAATCATTTCTACTAAGGATGGAGGAAGAAGAAGATATCTGGTTAGGTGAAAGGATAAGCCTGAGATCGAAGATACATGACTTGAGCGTGAGAAGTTGCAGAGGATCAACCTGAATTTGTTGGAGCGATATGAGAGTTCACATACAGTTGAGCCGGCATGGTCGAGTTTTCTCCCATCCCGAGAGAATGATGTTGACATCAGAGCTTAGACGGTTTATCACCGTAGCGGCCGGATATCTACAGTATTAACTGAGTCTTTATATTTTTAGTTTTCAGGTGTTGTAGGA
>NW_021583768.1:0-240 GCF_001605985.2 Dendrobium catenatum
AAAGCCGACAGGATCATCCTTCGTCGGTAGAGCGGCTTGACAACGCGAACAGTGAAGGCGACGCGAGCAGTGAAGGTTCGTTTTCTTCATCGTAGGTTCAGTACCGGAACTCGGTATCGGAACTTGGTACCGCTCGGTATTGGTCGGTACCTCTTTGCAACGCTCGGAACCATGCTCAGTATCAATGCTCGGTACTGAGGGACACCGAATGTTACCAAGCGACACCGAGAAGCTAGAGAA
>NW_021583769.1:0-740 GCF_001605985.2 Dendrobium catenatum
CGCTATGAAGAATCTAAATAGAGAAACGCCATTAGAGCTCTGCAGCTGGAACGATGGAAAGGTAGGCAGGGTGTTCGCTTACAGAAAGGAGACGGGGAAGACTCAACTCTTTCTATTTCTAGGTTTTTTTCTCTTTTCCGGAGAAGCTGAGAGCAGGAGACGAGCGTATGGTTTGCTCGCTCGCCTCTCTCCTTTTCTGAGCTCTGAGACTGTACGGTACAGGTAGCAAGGAGCAGGAGAGCGGGAAGGGAAAATGACATAGTTGCCCCGACATTCTTTTTCAATTACCTTCAAGTCACGGCGGCTGATCCAGTGTGACCGTTATCATCGCTAGTACGGGGCACATTGCGTTGCACGCATTTGGAAGAGGAAGAAGATTGACATGCTATATCTATCTATCTTATTCGATTCTTCTACTTTGACAATACTTTAGCTCTTGCTTAAGGAGCTCTAACCTAAGTAATACATAGACCTCTAAAGAACAAGGCCCAGCGCGTGAACACGAGGCGCCGTCCTCACCAGATCGTCAGACTGAAAAGAGTAACCCGAATTTGAAGATTCACGATCCTTGCAGCTGAATTCATCCCCGGACCTGAACCGTGCCGTGGTGGTGCTCTTCTACAGCTTCTTCTACATAGGCTCCTCCACTTCTTTAGAAAGGAAACCTTTCCAAACCCAATCGGAAGAACTGATCGCTTTCTACAAGAAAAAAAGAGTTCTAGACTAGCCATGTTTTCTTT
>NW_021583770.1:0-236 GCF_001605985.2 Dendrobium catenatum
TATTATCAAATATAATTAATTATAATAAGATAAAAAAGAATTACTTCTCCCTTCCCTCGATCCGCGCCGACGGCCGCCAAGGTATAACTCTCTAATCCTAAAACTCCGAGAACTCGTTTCAACGCATTCGTCGAGACAAAACGACCACCTATGCACGCTTTTCTTAGCGTGGTGGGAGGGAGTGCGTCCCGACGCTTGCGACGAAGCGGGTAATCACCTAATTCCTTCTTCGAAGT
>NW_021583771.1:0-216 GCF_001605985.2 Dendrobium catenatum
ATAGAGATGTCAAATTTGTAAGTCATTTTTGGAGGGACTTGTGGAAAAGATTACACACAGACATCAAACTGAGTTCGGCTTACCACCCGCAGACCGATGGTCAGACGGAGGTTGTTAATCGAACACTAGGCAATATGCTCCGCTGTCTTGTTCAAGACAATCCAAAGAGATGGGAAGAACAATTGGGTCACGCCGAATTTGCGTATAATTCTACGC
>NW_021583772.1:0-292 GCF_001605985.2 Dendrobium catenatum
CTATCCATGTTGATCAAATATGTAATCATGTGGATCCAATAGGTGGTTGGGCACACCATAATTTTTAATTTTGACATCTCTAAAGCTTATGACAACATTAATGGATCTTTTATTTTTAATAGGATTCATCTTTTTTGTTTTTGATGACAAGTTTTTTAGATTAATCAAGATAGATTATTATGGAAATTATCTAGTTATTTATCATTATTAATGGTAAATATAAAGGCTTTTTAAAAGCTTCTTAGGGGGTTAGGCAGGAAGATCCATTATCCCTTACTTTATATACTACTAC
>NW_021583773.1:0-642 GCF_001605985.2 Dendrobium catenatum
ATTGGCTCACAAAGCTTCTTCCAACCAACATAATGCACCCGTGGTTTACATTTGATTTATCCGAGATGAAATTCCGACACATTTTCTCCACTCCTTGAAGAATATATTTAGGAACTAATGAAACCGTGGTATGATAAGTAGGAATAGATAGAATTACATGTTTTACCAGTGTAATTCTTCCCGCCAAAGAGATGATTCTAGTACCCCAGTTGTTAAACATCTTCAATGTCTTCTCCAGTATGAAATGAAAATCTGATTTAGACATTCTTTTTAAAGCCAGTTTTGTTCCCAAATAATTGAAATCCTTCATTTCTTTGAACTTCAAGATATTTTTGATTTTCCGCCTCTTTGATCTAGAATCAGCTTTGCCAAATAGCATTCCTGATTTGCTAATGTTTACTTTTTGGCCTGTCCACCCACAATAATCATTCACAATGCCTTTAATAGTTATCATATTTTTAAGTTTGGCTTCAGAGAAAAAAATAATGTCATCAGCAAATAAAAAATGAGAAATCCTTGGGCTGTTATTGCTAATACGAACTCCAAAATCTTCATTTCGTTTAATAGCATTTGAAAGAATTTGGGAACATAAAATGAATAGGTATGGGGACAAGGGACACCCTTGTCTAAATCCACAATTAG
>NW_021583774.1:0-362 GCF_001605985.2 Dendrobium catenatum
AATATCAATAAATTTTAAAACAAATTCTAATAATTAATAAAAATAAACACATTGAAAAAGAAATAAAATAAAATTATGATATCTATTTTACAATAGTTATAGCTAAATAATATTTGTATATAAGAACATGAAATTGATCTTCTAATCTACATCCTATCATAATTTAATTTAAAATTTTTAGAGATTAAATTTTGCAAGAAAATTAATTTGCAGAGCAATGTAAATTAAAATTTCATTCTAAAGATTGACTACAAATGATTTATCTCTAAAAACCTAAATAATTCAATAAGAAAAATTTCAATACAAGTCAAAACATCATTTCATTAACACTTATAACACATACCACCAATACAACATAGATG
>NW_021583775.1:0-255 GCF_001605985.2 Dendrobium catenatum
TACCATAGCTTAAATATACGACTAGCCAAAGATGGAACGAGAAACCAATTCCCCAGCGGAGTCGCCAGAAATCTGTGGGCTCCGAAAATTCGGCTCCGGCCTCCGCTCGCTGTTGTTTTTATTCGGCGAGGGAGTTTTAACGGAATTAAGTTCCTGGGTAAATTTTGGAAGGCAGATGGGTTTGTATATAAGACACTACCCAGAGATTTCGCCCTCAGTTGGTGAGGACTTTATGATCTGAGTTCTGGTTTCTTA
>NW_021583776.1:0-488 GCF_001605985.2 Dendrobium catenatum
TAACAACAAACCAGCCTCTTTTATTGGGTCCAAGTCATAAAGGACTCTATCCCATCCGATCAAATGTTCTTCCTGTTTGTCAAACTGCATTAGCTGCTACCCGTCAAGCAAACATCTGGCATCAACGGCTTAGTCATCCTCACCCATACATTCTCAACATTGTCTCCAACAATAATAAACTACTTCATATACATACTACTAGCATTATATGTTCAAATTATAACTCTCAGAACACCATAAACCTTCATTTTCTCTGCCTACTTCTAGATCATCTCATCCATTAGCTATTATTCACTCTGATATTTTAGGGTCCATCCCTGTAAATTCCCATCAAGGATTCAAGTTTTACGTGGTTTTCATAGATGGCTTTTCACATTTCACTTGGGTCTTTCCTATGCAATAGAAATCTGAAGTTTGTTCCATCTTTACCAAGTTTAAATACCTTGTTGAGAAGCAAACCACCTTTTTGGGCCGAGCTGAATTTCAAA
>NW_021583777.1:0-289 GCF_001605985.2 Dendrobium catenatum
ATAGTTGCATTCCATTCAATGCCATCAACTCACCTTTAGCACAAAAGGCTATTGATGCAGTTGCTGCAATAGGACCTGGATACAAATTACCATCTTACCACAGATTAAGAGTGAATCTGTTACGGAATGCGAAAGAGGAATGTAAATTGCTAATTGAATCTTATAGAAGAATATGGAAAGAAACTGGTTGTACATTGATGGCTGATGGTAGGACAGATACATTAGCAAAAGAAATGCAATCAGGTAAGATGAAAAAATTTTGAGATTTCATTTTAATATATATTTGAAC
>NW_021583778.1:0-417 GCF_001605985.2 Dendrobium catenatum
AGCGCAATGTAGGTATAATTAATGTAAAGTTAGAGGTAATATTCAAGTCACTTGTATGGTCAAGGCTCACCACTGCCTGCATAATAGTTGATAATGTACACTTTTTTCTTTATTTTAGGAACATTCATTGGTTGTATAATGATATAGTTTATATATTTTAGCTTTTGTTTTACTCTCTTCTGTGTTGTGTCATTATCATGTTTTATAGCTTTTAATTTTGTTCTAAACTTTTGCATGGCATAGATGCTACAATAGCTCTATGTTTTGTTATACATTTTTGTTTTATACTAGCATAATCAATTATATCACCCACACTTGTAGCTAATGGAATCTTATTCGAACAATGTTTGAATCTCCTTCGACCAACATTTTATTCATATTTGAGCCATAATTGATCCATTTCCAACCATATTCTAC
>NW_021583779.1:0-266 GCF_001605985.2 Dendrobium catenatum
TTTTAAGAAAAATACTTCCATTATTGAGAATATATTAAAAGGTGTTGCTAAAAGCATAGAGCTGTATGGGACTTTGCCCCTTATTATTCCTAATGATGTTTTCGATATTCGTACTACTCAAACAAGACATGGAGTGCACTGACGACTCTTTGTTAGATGGAATGGGCATCCCCCTGACTGACAGTTGAAAATGAGGAGTTATAGCTTTTTCATCCTGATATCTACCAATGAATGACTGAAGTATTCTCATCAGGAGATAAGATTCT
>NW_021583780.1:0-257 GCF_001605985.2 Dendrobium catenatum
ACAATGAAGAAGGCAAAGAAAATGCACTCTACTATATCAGTCGAAGATTGATTGGAGCAGAAATACGCTACTCTCCAATTGAGAAGCACTGTCTGGCATTGATATTTGCTGTCCAAAAGCTCCGCCACTATATGCTGTCCCATAAAATAACACTGATATCAAAGATCGATCCGCTGAAATTCTTGATGACAAGACCAGCGTTGACAGGTCGCCTAGCTAAGTGGGCAGTGATACTTTTACAGTTTGACATCACGTAT
>NW_021583781.1:0-544 GCF_001605985.2 Dendrobium catenatum
CCCGAACCCGACCCGTAACCCGAAATTGACAGGTCTACCCGCACACCTCACTTTTTTAAGGGTGGTTTCTTAATTTTTGGCATTATATTTTAAAATATTATAAAAAAACATCAAAGAAACTCATCTCACGCATGCCCTTTACTGTCTAGGAACCTCATAAAAGTAATAAAAAAACCTAAGCAAGAAAGTAAAGAACTATGATAACTATTCTACCGAAAACCTTTTAAGCGATTGAAGTGGAAGATACTTTTGAATTCATAGTTTACGATCTTAGACTTCTTGTATATGTTGAATTAGGCATGGGAGAGATCTGTTTATAATAGACTTATTGTTTATATTTACAAGTTTACCTTAAATTTCATGCTTATAATTTAGTACATGTATAACCTTTTATGGCATTTGACATTTTTAAATTACCCTCGAATGCTTTATTAAGAGGAAACCAAGCTCAAATTTTATAATGTTAGTATCTTATTATTAAGTACTAAGGAAGATTACTCTCAAATGTTGTGGGCTCCGAAAATTCGGCCTCAGCCTCCACTCG
>NW_021583782.1:0-243 GCF_001605985.2 Dendrobium catenatum
CTGTAGCCTGTGAAAACCCAAACTGCCTGGCCACCCTATTGGGCTGGTAGCCCTCCAATGTCACAAAGCCACCCTGACGGTAACACAACCACCTTGGACGCATGCTGATGAAGTACTCAGCAACTGCCAAACTCTGACTACAGAGCAAAAGTGTACGTCTACCTCTATGATCAACTCCGTCAACTAGAACTATACCCCTCTGGTGAGGTGGCAAGCTAACTGTGTCCGGCTGGTGTACCAAGG
>NW_021583783.1:0-268 GCF_001605985.2 Dendrobium catenatum
CATTCTACCAGTTAAGAAGAAGTTGTTAACTGCATTTTATAAAGTGTCACAAACAATGCTCCAATAGCTTTTGTAAAAAGAGGAAGTAATCCCATCTATGCCAGGGGATTTATTATTACCTTGCTGGAAAACCGAGCTCTTCAAGTCTTCAACCTTGAAAGCTTCATTAAGCATAGAGTTATCATCCACCATAATTTTCTTATTTTGTAAAACTGTTGGCCAATCCGTCAACTTGCACTCTTTAAATTGCCATTTTTTTTCAAAGAAA
>NW_021583784.1:0-291 GCF_001605985.2 Dendrobium catenatum
GTTAAAATGCACGCAAACCAATTTATCTCACATCGTTCAGTACGAAATAAAAGTCGTCCTGGACGATTTCTTCCAATTTTTGAATTTTGAATTTTAATTAAAGAAAATCAAACTAAACTTTTAAATACACAGAAAAACATAAAACAAAAACTTACACTCAAAAACAAATTCATTCAAAACACACACAAAAAAAATTTCACAAAACTAAAAAACAAAAAACATAAATATCAATGTTACAAAGACATTTTGATTAAGCATTTAAATCAATAACACCTAGCCTTGTTCTTAAAG
>NW_021583785.1:0-283 GCF_001605985.2 Dendrobium catenatum
GTGTAATATTTAACTATAATGGTATCAGAGATAATGTTATTGAACATATATTATTTCCATTTTCTCTAAGAAAAATAAGACTAACATGTGGTTGAATTCATAACACCCGGGCTCTAAAACCACTTTGAATATGTTTTCTCACAAATTTTTAAGTATTTCCTACCTTTAAATACTACCATACTTAAAAATGATATTACATCTTTTACTCAGTTTAAATGATAATAAATTTATTAAAGTTAATAGAGGTTTAAGAAAATGCTTAAAAAATATCCTCACCATGCCT
>NW_021583786.1:0-264 GCF_001605985.2 Dendrobium catenatum
TCCTATAGGGGCCAGCGGCTATGGGGCTAATTGGGCTCAATGATGGGGGAATTAAAGCTTCTTAATTTGGGTTTAGGAATTAGGAAAGGTTTTAATTAAATCCAATTTGAATTTAAAATTCAAATAGATTTAATTTAGGAACTTTCCTAAAATAGATTTCTCAATTAGGAAAGAAAATTTCAATTCCAAATTAAATTGAAATTTAAAAGTGAACCTTCCCAAATTAAGAGGGAATCATTTATGGAAGGTGCACAAGGCGGGGAT
>NW_021583787.1:0-328 GCF_001605985.2 Dendrobium catenatum
AGGTTCAATTCAAAGTGGTTTGAAGAATTTCCTGATTTGATAGAATACATTGTACAAAAAGATGCAGTATTTTGCCTATATTGCTATTTATTTAAGTCTCAAGATAAATACTTCACCATTCTAGTAGATGAATCTCGTTATGTGTCTACAAAAGAACAACTAGCTATTGCGGTGAGATACGTAGATAAGTTGGGCCAAGTAATTGAAAGATTCATAGGTGTTACTCATGTTACTTCAACAAATGCAATAACACTCAAGGCTACAGTTGAAGCACTTCTTGCAAAACATTCATTAAGTTTACACATAATAAGGGGACAAGGTTATGATG
>NW_021583788.1:0-224 GCF_001605985.2 Dendrobium catenatum
TTCTTTTACGGCATGCTTTGTAAGCAAGTTTATTTGTTTTCTTTGTCGATTTTGATCATGTTTTGGTAAAACGTGAATAAAGTCAAATCAAAAGTGCATTTTCAACGTAATGAAAATTCTGCATGTGAACTTCTTCTCCGTTAATCAATTCAATTTTTTTAATGGAGTCATAACTGTTAAAAAAAAATTCGGTTACATGAATGGTTATTTAAGTTTTATATTTT
>NW_021583789.1:0-206 GCF_001605985.2 Dendrobium catenatum
AATAAATCCACTACAATGTCTAATGACTCATACAATAATACCAGGGAGATTAGCCTGATTGTTAATGATTATGTAACAGTTTAAAATAACCTTCATCCCTTTTATATGTTGTTAAAGGGAAAGGTATTTCAAATTTCTTAACATCTCATCAAGTATGGAAAGATTGTTCGATAAATGATGAACTACAAGATTAACAAATCATGAAG
>NW_021583790.1:0-264 GCF_001605985.2 Dendrobium catenatum
CACTCAATAGCTTCCTATTTATATATATAACATCTAAATCTTACTATTTAGATAATTTACCACTTTGTTAACTTATTTCACGCATATGATGGAAGAGGACACCACGTGGGATGCTATGATGCACCGACACGGCACTTAGATAGGGTATGCAATTTCGGACACATGTCGGACACGGACACACGTCAGACACGGCATGGGCACGTGTCTGACACGGCATTGGAGTGTCACAATTAAAAAAATTAAAATTAAAATCGGACACGCGTG
>NW_021583791.1:0-456 GCF_001605985.2 Dendrobium catenatum
CCATATATATGGAGTTTCTCAATTTTCATATTAATTGTCAATTCAAGGCCCGCTATTAAAGCTTCATATTCAGCCTCATTATTAGTGCGAGGTTTTGTTAAGCTATAAGAATATCGAAGTATTCCTTTTAGCGGTGTAACAAATATAAGGTTAATACCCACTTGGATTGTTGGAAATTTAAGTGGCTTTGATGATTTTATTGATAAAGTTCCATCGAAATAGAGCTCCCATTCTTGCAAATTTTCTTTTTCTTCCACTTCAAGTGTTTGCTTATCTGACAATTCATCATTGAGTGGAGAACCTGCAGGTAGAGGATGGGCTGCTAGAAAATCAGCTAGAGCCCGTCCTTTCACCGTTTTTTGTGGCATATATGTTATGTCAAATTGCATTAGCAAGACAGCCCATTTTACTAGACGACTAGTGAGAGTGAGTCTCGTCATTAGAAATTTTAATGGA
>NW_021583792.1:0-546 GCF_001605985.2 Dendrobium catenatum
CGTTCTCTTCATTGACGTGGGAACGTGTTTCAGTTATCCGCCCTTTTATTTCCCATTAATATGTTAGCCGCATTATTCTACTACCACTCTAAAGATATTGGTTTGATGACTTTTATTTGTTTCCCAAGACTATGTTATGTTAGTCCTTTAATATTAAATTGATATGCAATGTAAAAACGAGCTGTCAGAACTCCTCTTTAAAATTATGCTTTTGAAATTATAATAATCAATTTAATATCAATAAATGTTAAATTGATATGCTTTGGATTCCGAGAGGTATTAAATAAATTAATATGAATTCCTCTTCTTATTTGAAACTGCATCAATAGAGCTCTAATGTTTCATAAAATATTTATTTATTGACTTTTTTTTTTCATTAATAGAATTGATATGTCACCAAAAAATAGTCTTATTCAGCATAAATTTCCAAGCATATTCAGGCTGAAATCTTTCAGAATTAAATTTGGGATCATTCGAACTCCGATTTCAACAAACTTATAGTTGAATTGAACGTCTCGAAAAGACGAACCCAATGACACCAGAATC
>NW_021583793.1:0-318 GCF_001605985.2 Dendrobium catenatum
TTCATGTTTTGGCTATTTGGCATCTATTTCCTGAAGACGGTTTCACCTGGTTCAATTTTGCTATTATGATTTTTTATCAAATTCAGACCTGGGATAGGGTTTTTTGGGAATGTGGCTTTATGTTTTTGCTGTCACATTCCAGTTTTATTATGGATCATTTTAATAGCACCTCTCAGGTATACATCAAAGACTATGGCAGTATTTTTGTGGTGGGCATGGGCCATATAGACGATGATGAGCAAGGACTGTCTCTCCGAGCTATGGAGGGTCTTCTTGGCAACCTGGCTCGTTTTTGTGGCTTTTTATTGACAGGCTGGA
>NW_021583794.1:0-312 GCF_001605985.2 Dendrobium catenatum
CTCTATTCTTCTTATTCTTTATTTATTTTAAGAGCAGACTAATTACTCAACTCTGAAACTTCTCAAATTGATTCTATTTTCATATGTGATAAATTTGTATAAGGATATTTGTTAGAGCTCAGTCAATATATGATTCAACAATCAATGTTTAAGAAATAAATCATAATCCTAAACCCTTCTCTTTATGCCTTGATAAGTATAAAAAACTATATGCTTAATTACTAAGGGCAAGTTTAATGGAAGAAAAACTAGAAGAGATTTACATAGATACATATTAGTTTGGTTAAAAATTTAATTATATAAACCCCCACA
>NW_021583795.1:0-902 GCF_001605985.2 Dendrobium catenatum
GTTCTTCTAGCAGGAACTCTATTTCTTTCTTATATGAATTGTCGTAGCTAGAAGATGAAGCAACCATTAACCCTTTTTTTTGATAGCCGAAGCATAGAATAATCCCTCACTTCACTGCTTGGACGGTTGGAGTGCAACAGCTTGAAAATGAAAGCAGCTCTTGCTTATTTGCTTGGTTCGGCCTTAGCCAGAGCAAGGGGAAATCTAGCTTGTGAGAGGAAGCCTGGGGGCGTGTGAGCTTCTTGGAGAAGTGGACTCTTCCTTTCCCTTGTTTGGCTCGGCCTGCACCCCATGTAATGCATCTCTCTTGGAATGAAGATGCCATTAGATAGGTTGGACTTCCTCTGACATAGTGAATAAGGTTTCCTAGCTTAACCAACGTCAATAAATGCCACATTAAGTTAATCATTCTCCAGTAAATCAATCCTATAAACCCCATAAGCTAATGTTGTTGTTAGCTGTCTCATGAAGCAAATAGAGAAGATGTAAACTCGAGAACGTGGCAGCAGCAAACACAGCTCTCCTCTACAGAGCAAGCTTTCCTAGCTTATTAAACTTAGTGATTCCTCTTTCCTTTGCTTGGTTCAGCTTAAATGAGTCAGCCGTCCCTGGTGAATGAGAGCAGCCTCCATTTCCAAGAACTCTAGTCTCGGCTGAGCCTAGCAACAACTCTTTTGTAACAGATCTTTAAGTCTTCTTCTTCTTTGAACAACAACAGCTAGCAAACAGCTAAGTACTCCACTCCTTCAAGCAATCGGACTTAGGAGATGTCAAGGGAGAGGCGTCTGAGCTGCAGCAAGGGTTGAGGGAATGAAAATCATGAAAACCAAGCTGCTCCCTCAAATCATCGGATCTCCTCACTTGGATCACACAAACCACTGCTCTTTGATAGATCCGTCCAG
>NW_021583796.1:0-520 GCF_001605985.2 Dendrobium catenatum
CTTGAATTCGGGTCCGAACCAAGTTTCATTTAGACTCAGGTTCATCGAGTCCACAACCCCCACTTAATGTTGTGTAGCGCAGGTTCAAATGTTATGTTCGGATTCGGATCCAGTCCAAATCAAAGTCTTTGTTTGATGTTATAGTATTGTTGAAGTCCCCTGCAGTCCTTTAAGTTCAATTGCATGTTCATATGTTTATTCAAAGTCTTTTGAGATATTTTGAGTTCAATTTTGTATTCAAATGATTTCAATTTGATCCCATTTTGATTTTATTTTATTTGGATTTGACCTTTAATTAATCATTTTGAGATTTGTTCAGGTCCTCTGCTCTTGTTCAATCAAGTTCAAAAGTCCACTGCTCCTTGTTCATTTGAATACAGGCTCTTGTTCTTTTACGTCCAAAACTTGCTCGCATATAGGCCAAAATTCTATTCAAGTCCACGGTGCTTTCAGTCTGAATTTCGGCAGCCTCCCGGCGTCTCCCCCATTTAGGAGAAAAAAAACTAAGAGGCGACCTTCC
>NW_021583797.1:0-995 GCF_001605985.2 Dendrobium catenatum
GAAACCCGGAAATTAAATTTTATTTTATTGCGGAGACAATCGGCGAAACGTCCGCAATGCCCGAAGCGTACCGATTTCCACGGGCCCACCACTCCCACCTTTTTTTATTTATTTATTTTTTAATTCAACCACAAAAAACCAAACGCTAAGGAACCCCACCTCCTATATAAACACGAACTCAATCCCTGCTCCATTGCCCAAAACGCCCTCGTCCCTTCTTCCACGGCCTCACTCTCTCTCTCTGGCCCTCTAGACCTAGCCCTACTTTATCTATCTAGAATAACTTTTCTGGGTTTTCCATGGAGGAGACTTATTCCGGTAACAAAAGAAGCCGGGGGGACGCCGAGGAATCGCCGGAGGCGAAGCGTCTCCATGCGGATCTCATCTTTGGTATTCTGGAAGATGATGATATCGGTAGCGGTGAGCGGGATCCGGCGAGTCGGGAACTAGAAATCGTTATGAAGAGTCTCGAAGAGGAGATCGGCCTTCCTCCGGCGCCGGAAACGGTGGATGTTGTGGGGGCGGGTAAGCAGATGGAGATGGGGTATTTGCTTGAGGCATCAGACGACGAGCTGGGTCTGCCTCCGGCGGGGCAGTCGGAGGAGGAGGATGAGGCAGAGCCGGCCGAGAGATTCGGCCAGATCTGGGAATTTGAGGAGGATAGGATGCCCGGGTGGTTTGAGGGTTTCTCGGAGTTTGGGAATCTGACAGAGGAGATATATGGTGAGGCGGAGGACGGTGGAGCTGCCTTCGCCGCGTACTATGATACTGGGCTCTTTGATTCGTCGGATTTCTACTTGCGGCCGGAGTCGCTTCCGGCGATCTGAAAGAACAGCAACCTGATCCTTGTTTTTTTTTCTTTATAATTTAATTGACAGAAGAAGAATTTGTGAATTTAAAACCATTGAGGGTCCATTAAAAAACAGAAGATAAATTGCGCAACGGAACTTGAATGCGTTGCATGTGTATATGATCTTTTAATACTGAAATTTCGT
>NW_021583798.1:0-310 GCF_001605985.2 Dendrobium catenatum
ATCAAAACACAGGTCATGAAAATAGGTTTGCAACACTTGGGCCTCATCCAAAGAATTACAAAGACTGGGGTCATCAACTTTGAGCTCATAGACCTCTGAGGAAGTGTTCCCTGCCATCTGGAAGCCATCCAATGGTCACCCCAATTGATCCTGGCCATCCGAGTTTACGGGAGGCATTTTAGTAGGGCATTCCTCTCCATTGGGCCTCATTTAGTCCTAAGTGATTCAAAACTCTCCCCAGAGCTCCCTAAGTCTTCCTCTATCATTCCCCGACTTCGCAGCTGAAAGTTTGTTAGGGATGTTAGGCCCT
>NW_021583799.1:0-330 GCF_001605985.2 Dendrobium catenatum
ACTAAATCAGCTCCAATGATCTTTCTTTCTCCTGCCTTAGCCTAACATAAAGGAGTTCTACACCTCCTTCCATATAAAGCTTCATAGGGTGCCATACCAATACTTGCCTGGAAGCTATTGTTATAGGCAAATTCAATCAATGGTATGTGTGTCTTCCATTTACCACCAAAATCTAGTATACATAATCTGAGTAAATCCTCCAATGTCTGAATAGTCCTCTCTGATTGACCATCTGTTTGAGGGTGAAAGGCTGTACTGAAAGTAAGTCTAGTTTAGTCTGGGGTTCTCAAATTTATATCAAGTAATAAATTATATTGCATAAAAAGACAA
>NW_021583800.1:0-267 GCF_001605985.2 Dendrobium catenatum
ATCTTCCATTGATGTTTTACTTAGCACTTCTTCTATTTGCAATATTAAAGTTTCTAATTACATTCACAATGGCAGTTGGGATATTGCTAAGTTGAATGATGTTGTCCCTTCTTTCATCATTGATATTATTCTTCAAATTCCGCTTCAGTTGAATGAAAAGGATGTTATTTTATTCTCTTTGTCTTCTACTGGTAATTTTAATTTAAAAGAAGCTTGGCATTCTTTTAGATCTCAACAGGATAAGTCAATTATTTTCACTGCTATTTG
>NW_021583801.1:0-1100 GCF_001605985.2 Dendrobium catenatum
GCTAAAAAACCACCGGAGGGGCTTATACGTTAATAATTAAATAATATTACAAGACCTTAAGGAGATTGCTAGCTTGCTACTGCTCAAAAGATGTACAAAAAAAGAAGGAAAAAAACCTTAGAGTTGACAATCCCCACTAAGCTTAAATACCTCAAAGCCTAATAACAATCTAACAAACCAACTGAAAAGGGATAAATAGTAAACAATCAGCTCAGCCTTTCCAACCAAAAGAGGACCTTGCACAAAATAAAAACAAGTCTCCAAAATCCTTTAAAGAAGGCTTGCAGGGACACTAAATAAAGCAATAAACAAAAACCAAATATAAATAACATAAAAAGAAATAGTACAAAGCAAATTAGTCAATCTGCTGATCAAAAAAGGTTTATGCAGATTGACACGATAAGAAGCTATAATGATACAGAGCAAAATATGCACCAATAAAAGAGATTATCAAAGATCTTTCCACCACAACTATACTTAAGCTTCCCACTAAAACCAACCCCAACAACTAGATAAAATAACATAAAAAGAAATAGTACAAAGCAAATTAGTCAATCTGCTGATCAAAAAAGGTTTATGCAGATTGACACGATAAGAAGCTATAATGATACAGAACAAAATATGCACCAATGAAAGAGATTATCAAAGATCTTTCCACCACAACTATACTTAAGCTTTCCACTAAAACCATCCCCAACAACTAGATACCAATGCTCAACATAAAGCAATTAAATTAGGTGTAGAGGATAATTAATAGAGTAGAAATTCTAGTCCATCCAAACTGATAAGCTTTTATTGCTAAAAAACCCAATAACCAACCAAATAGTAGCTAGCAAAATCATGAAACATTACCAAGATTCAAGAGAACAAAGATATCCATCCAGATAGCACAACTACTACTTAGTTATAAAGAAAATAGACCACCATAAAATAGGTGAGGAACAAATCACCAAAAATTAGAAAAATGCAGCAACCAAAGAAATAACACTTCCACAGCACAAAGAATATGAGAGCAGAACTCCCATAGAGAAACCTAGAGAATAGAAAGGCTAATAGAGCTCAGAAAGAGACAAACATAATAGCCATCAATTTGATAACCC
>NW_021583802.1:0-302 GCF_001605985.2 Dendrobium catenatum
GAACAGAATGAATCAAATCAGAACAGAACGGACAGAATAGAAATACATCACATCAGAGCTGACATAACATACAGAAATCAGAAATCAGATTAAATCATATCAGATCAGAAGTTATATCAGAACAAATAGAATCCTACGGAAATCAGAATCAAATCATATCAGAATAAAACAGAATCGTACGGAAATCAGAATCAGATCCTTTTAGAACAGAACAGAATCGTATATCAGAATTATAATACAGATCAGATCAGAAATCATATCAATTTAGAATATATCAAAAGTCAGAATAGATTAAATCAGAA
>NW_021583803.1:0-331 GCF_001605985.2 Dendrobium catenatum
GATGTTAAACTATATTTTTATCTACCGCCATGAATATTCTGACATGCAATCATACCGTCAACTACGATCCTCTCGACCTTCGTCGCCATACAATGTTTCTGACCTATGTTGCTCGCTGACTATGATTTTATCGCCCCAAATAAACATGCCAACACTGATTCTTCTAACTTTCATAGTGTAATATACTATGTATGATGTATACTTGCCACATCAAGCTTATACCTTCCTCTTAAGGAAGGGCCTCATTTGTAATGGACTGCAAACACTAATGGATTCATTTAGACTGGGCCAGAACCTGTGGTTTTTCCCCCTTTTCAGGGGTTTTCCACGT
>NW_021583804.1:0-350 GCF_001605985.2 Dendrobium catenatum
TGTCTCTAAGAGTAACCTTGCCTCCAGTCCTGGACTCATATGGTGGTGTTGTCTCTAAGAGTAACCTTGCCTCCAATCCAACATAGCACAACAAACTGGTTGACATCACCAGTCATATGTCGAGAGCATCCACTGTCTAGGTACCACATACTCTCACGAGGCCTTTTACGAGAGCCATCCTGCAAAATTATCAAATGTTAGATTTAGGAACCCAAGTAGGTATGGGTTCTTTCTTATGAAGAGTAGAATGCAATGCATGTGTAGTATGTTGTAGATCATGCACCTTAGGTCTCCACACCTAATGTGTACTATGGTGAACTGTGCAAGTGTGTGAGATGTGTCTTAGCATG
>NW_021583805.1:0-214 GCF_001605985.2 Dendrobium catenatum
TTTTCCTTGTTTTTGTATTTAAAAATTTGTAGTCAATGTTTTACATCTCTAAATCAATTAAAAGGAGAAACACCATTCATTATTTCCATCCCTCTAACCACTTTTAGTAGTGTAATTTTCCTTTCTAAATAAAAGTCTATCCCAAATTAACAATTGTTTTATGATTGAGATCTTTTCTATCTTGCTATAGAAATCTATCTTATATATATATATA
>NW_021583806.1:0-353 GCF_001605985.2 Dendrobium catenatum
CAAGTGTTTTTAACCTGTTGCAGTTATTTTTAAGTCAGTCAATTGCTTATTTTGTAAAACAATTAGTTATCGTATTCAAACTTTGAAATTACATAACTTTGTCGTTTTAAGTCCGCTGTCGACGCACAGCACCTTGTTTTGCATGTACTCTGAATTCTGCATATTTTGAAGCTATTTCCAGATAAAAATTTTGTCTGCATTTGCTGTTATTACAAAAACAGCAAATTGACAATATTTTAAAATACTATTTTATGATATTTAAACTTCGGAAATTCATATCTTGTTCGTTTTAAACCGGATTTTGACGTATAACCCCTCGTTCTTTTCAGAAAAGCGAGCTTTATGTTTTGAAG
>NW_021583807.1:0-286 GCF_001605985.2 Dendrobium catenatum
TATGATGCATGAATTTTCTCACATATTTCAAGAAATTTGTCATAGGTTGGTTGGCATACCTCTTCTTGGTCAGATTATTCAAAATCATCAGCCATTAAGCACAAGTTTTTATCTCCTTTTTAGGTTCAGTCTCAGATGAGTCAGATGCAGACTCCACCTAGAAAGCTTTTTGAACTCGCTTCTTATCCTTTCTGAACTTAGGTTTCTCCTCATTCTTTTCTTTGCTTGAGTCATCCTGAAGTGTAGGAAAATCAGCTCTGACATGTCCAGGCTTCCTGCATTCAAA
>NW_021583808.1:0-1021 GCF_001605985.2 Dendrobium catenatum
CCCCAGCCACATGACCTTTTTCACACACTTTAGATGTTGTGCTAGGACAACCAAATCTAGATCTAGGTTAGGCCGATGTTTACTTTACTGCTGTGTGCCAGATTTTTCGTAGTTTTCACTACATGTTATGGATGAGATTGCTTTGTCGTGTCTATTTACTTTTTCTGCACTCTGTGGATGGTTGATGTGTTTGCCGACTAGAGTACCCCTAGGTTAGGTGCGATCTGGATGTTCACATAATTTTCTGCAGGTGGCCACGCTCATGCAGGGCAATAAAAGAGGGGGGGCTAATTTAATAAAAAAATATCAATTATTATATCTGCTTGCACAGGTGCTTCAGCTGCTAAAGCCCCCAAATAAAAAGAGTGTGGCCAGTGTGTTTACTTACTTTTCTGTTCAAATATAACTGCTTGAGTCTAGATTTTATTTTCAAATAAATGTAATTTGTGTAATTATTAAATATTATAAAAGTTAGTTTTGAGTTGGGATATATAGGTCAAAAGCTTGGACTCCGAAGAGAAAAGGATGCCCCTGAGGGGAGTAGACCTTTTCTATTTGGAGATCCAAATTTGGGCCACACTCCTCTCTACCCAAAAGGAAAAGAGTGGCCTTCCCCTTCAAGGAAGTGCCCTTTTATCCATTTGGGTAGTCTACTACGAAGGATCCAAGAAGCTTGAAGAAAAGGAGCCCAAAAATGATCAAGATTGAAGACTTGAAGATTGAGAATATCCCACTCAAAACTACTTGCGTCATTACTTGGTTTAGAATCCGGTTTGTTGTCAGTGGTGCCCGGCCACTTTACTTTCTGAAAAATTCTGGTTTGTAATAAGAAAGGCAACTTTGTCTATGGACATTTATTAATTAGTTAATTTATATTTGATGTGATGAATTGATTGCCTTTAGGACTACCTGCTTTTCTTAGTTTTTATGCGATTGAGTGCCGCTTTTGTTTTTGCCTGGACTCGTGAGGCTCGTGAGGGTGTCAAAATTTTTATATTCATAACCTTAAAGTCTAAAATTT
>NW_021583809.1:0-250 GCF_001605985.2 Dendrobium catenatum
ACTGTGAAGCCCTTAGGCCAAAGCGGATAATATTCGATAGTTAAGAGTTTGAATTGTTACAAAAGGTTTTCATTTGAGTAGATCTAAAATTGAATATATTGAGTATAATTTTAGTTGTAATAGATCTAATGGGGCGATTATGACTTTGGGCGATCAAGTCATTAATAAGAGTACATGTTTTAGAAATCTTGGGTCTGTCATTCAAAGCGATGTTAAAATAGATGGGGAAATTAGTAGAATTCAAGTTGGA
>NW_021583810.1:0-340 GCF_001605985.2 Dendrobium catenatum
GTAAGATTATTTAACTTCATTGGATAAAATGATAGTTATGGATTTTTAAATATATTTCATATTTTATAAATTTTCTTGTATTTATAAATGTAAGCATTTGAGATTGCATTTCAACATTTTATATATTAATGAGTGATTAATATAAATGATATAAGATAAGTGTTACATTTGCATGTAAGCAATGAACTCTAGCTCTTAACATTATAATTAATATGGGTTATCGCTTAAAACTTAACACCCTACATATGAGTATAAGATGACAAGCTTTCATTTAAATTAAAAGTTGGTGGTGTAATCCTAGTTATACCCTATAACTAATTGACTGAATTGTAATAATATG
>NW_021583811.1:0-232 GCF_001605985.2 Dendrobium catenatum
AGTAAGCCAAGAAATTCCTTCATCTCCTAAGCATTTTCAGACCTTTATTGGAATATCATCAGGTCCAACGGCTTTTCCATCCTTCATTTTCATCAAAGCCTTTATAACTTCAGTTTACTAATACGCCGATAAAAACAAACATCTTTATTTTCATTTAGGGTGCTAAGGTCACTATAGCCAATCTTATTTTTACAATTTTCATTAAAAAGTTTAACAAAATATCTCATCCACA
>NW_021583812.1:0-259 GCF_001605985.2 Dendrobium catenatum
GCTCGCTCCACAAGCTCAGAGAAATCAGAAATGTGAAACGGTACCAGGGGCTATCTCAGACTATCTCGCAATCCCCTCAGAAATCTGTAGCACCTCTCAGCAGAAGTGCTAACCAGCTGTGGAGCATACCGGGCTAAGGCAGTAAACTCAGCCTCGTACTGCATCACCGTCTTGCTCCCCTGAACAAGTCTAAGAAAACTCTCCTACATCTGCTGTCGTGCAAAAGGGGGAACAAACCAGTCTCGAAATACTTCAGTGA
>NW_021583813.1:0-324 GCF_001605985.2 Dendrobium catenatum
TAGAAAGAAGGGTGGAAAGAGCCCGCAGGATTTCCAAGCAACCCGCAGGTTAACAGTTTTTTTTCCAAAAATCAAATTTCATTCACTTCTTTAAAACATTACAATACCCCCCATATATATAGGTATGAAAGGCGAAGACCAAAAGACATATTACATAAATTTAACACATAAAACTAAGCATCAAAAGCATGGGAATTCCCCCCCAAGCTTTTGAAAATCACCCAAACACAAGAACCGAAACAGCCAGCGCGGGAAACAAGCAGGCCGAGCGAAACCGAGGAGCCACAGCCACAGGAGAAGAAGCCCAGGCACGGGAAAACCAGC
>NW_021583814.1:0-1643 GCF_001605985.2 Dendrobium catenatum
CAAAGGCTTGATTTCAAATTCCATGATAGAGAAAAATCACTTTGGTGTACTATTTTATAAGATAGTTTATTTATAATCAAGTTTTGAACGGATCTTCTTTTTATCCAAATTATTATGTGTTAGACCTCTTATTTTCAAAAGATAATTTTTATCCTAAAAGAAGTCCGAGCTAGGGTAAATAGGATTGGATATTCTACCTTTTTTAAATTGTGACAATGTTAACTCATTGATCTTTCAAATCTTCAAAATTTAATTATTTGGATAATTTTTCATATGCATGCTTTGCTAAAAAAAAACATCTTTTTCTTTCCTTATTTTATCTACTTTTGTTGTTTTTAGTTTGTATTTTTGTTTGTTTGGGCTTTCACTGATCATCTCCATCTAAACCATATTTTTCAACATTTTGTCACATCATCCAGGACGATACTTATATCATCCTTGACGATATAAAAATTTCTTTTCAAGATTCCATCTGCTGAACCTTTTCTGATCTTTCAGTAACTCACCGTCCCGGACGATCCCGTATCGTCCTAGACAATATGATCGAACTCTATTATAATCATTTTTGACCGTCTTAGCCGATACATATTTTGTCCTGGCCGATGCATTTATGATAATCGGCCTGGCCGATACACTAGTTCATCCTGGACGATCTACGTGTCAACACGCTTAGAATCCTTAAAATCAGCCCCGGACAATCCGTTATTGGACAGTCGTCATAGCCGATCCACTGTTCATCCTGGACGATACACGTGGCACAGATTTAAAACATTTTAACTTCGGTCGGTACAATCAATTATTATGCATCGTCCTGGATGATACACCTAATTGGCCCGGATGATCTGCTTTTTCAACGGTCGTCCGGCTTGACTCCTCGCGACGATCGCCTGTGTCTAATCGTCCTGGCCGATATCTGATCGGCCCGGACGATTAGACCGCCTTTTTGACCAATCAGCCTGTACGTAATAATTGAACCAAATCATCCTGGTCGATTCTACGATCGGCCTTGACGATATGGTAGTTTCTTTAAATTCAGGCCATTACAGCCATTTTTTTCACCACAACCTTCTTCTTCTCTTGTGTTTTCTTACTGGTTTCTTGCTATGGCTGGTGGGAAGCGAGTCCGAAAAACTTCTGGAGTTCTTCGAGGGCTAGGATTGACTCTCATTTTAGGGAGGTAGAAGATGAAGCTGCTTACCATCTATATAAAGAATATGGGATAACTCTCTCCAGAGTCATCAATCCTGCCCACCTTTCGTATCCGGTAATGGATCTCTTTACTCACACTTCTCCCTGTTTCATTCTTTCTCTCACTGTCCCCTTTCATACTGAGCTTCTTCATGAATTCTTTACAAATCTTTGCATAAATCCTACTTTCACAGCCCTGACCTCCTATGTGAATCGACGCCCGGTCGAGATCACTTTACAGGACTGTGTTGAATTACTGCAGCTATCCACCACCGGGGATAAGCTGCATATAATTATCTCAAATCCTGATTTTAACTGGTCCATTGCAAATCATTTTCTTTGCCAGACAAATGCACCTTTTCATGTTGGAGAGACTAGCTCTTTAGTCAAAGATGCTAAGACAATTCAGCATGTCCTGCGAACCTCCATTATTCCAAAAGCTAGGGACCGAATCC
>NW_021583815.1:0-1768 GCF_001605985.2 Dendrobium catenatum
TCATTAAGAGAGAGATTAATAACTTCAAATATTTCAATGTCATTCATTATAATTTATGTATCCCTACCAATATCCCACACCTTAATCTTTTTGTTGAATATATTGTAGGTTCCTCTTAGATAAACACCTAATATTTGTATGCAGAAATACTAAGGCTTCGTTTGAGATGACTTTTTTAAAAATTGAGTACAAGACCTTAGAGATTGATAGCTCACTAATCCTCAACGAGCTACAATAAATAAATTAAAAAAAAAACC
The DNA here is from genome assembly GCF_001605985.2 of Dendrobium catenatum. NCBI lineage: Eukaryota > Viridiplantae > Streptophyta > Magnoliopsida > Asparagales > Orchidaceae > Dendrobium > Dendrobium catenatum. Next base: position 258 of record NW_021583815.1, read on the forward strand.
TAAGAGCCGAAGATCCCTATCTACTAATAAAAATTAATATATGTCATAAAAGGAAATAAAAATAAGGTTAGCAAGAAGCCAAACCCAAAAGTAGCCCGAAGTTGAGATTGACATTTAGCATATCAAAAAGAAAACTACAAAATTGCATGAAAACCATCTAGAATTCCACCACCATGATAGAAAGAGCTAGCACAATCGATCATACATAAACACTTGCAAAGGAAAAAAAAAATAGCCAACAAAAGGAACCAGATCCACCATCTACTACAAGAGCAACCAGTTGAAATAAAACAAACCAGAGCCATCAGCAGAACCCCAGTATCAGAACAAACCAAAGGCAACAAAAGAATCAAACCAGCCAAAGTATCAACAATTATAAGAGACATTAGAGACCAAACGAATAGAAACAATGAGAAAAAGAAAGAAATCAACATCCACAGAAACAAAGACCACAACCACAAACAATGGAGCAGATAAGAAGCTGAAAACAAAACAAAGCCTCATTTATTTTGAAAGTTGGAAATCCAAACTTGTCCATTCTCACCAAACATTCTAAAACATGTAAATTGGACAAGAAAGTATAAAACTCAGTTTCCTGAAGGGAAACACCTTTACTAGAGAACCAATCCACACAAGAATTACCACACCTAGAGATATGAGAGATAGTGTATTCAATACGCTTTAAATGATTCATAATACACCTAAAAATATAAAAAAAAGATGCATTATTACAAAACTTGCTCTTAATGAGATTAACCAAAATTAAAGAGTCAGATTCAATCCAAACATTCTATATACTTAATTGTGAACAGAAATTAAGGCCTATAAGAAGAGCAGACGATTCAACAACAACAACATTGCCATTATACATTGTCAACAATTCTATCTTAATTAACCTACTTTGTCTAATTTGGTAACATATATTCCAATAAGTTTGTGTCTCCATTCCATACTTAATGAATATATTATATTAGCAAATAAACTAAAGGAATAGTTGGTCGTTTTTTTTTGATTTTAATCATCTTTTGAACTTTTTTTTAAAGAGAAAACGTGCATGCATAGGTTTTGGCGTTAGGTAAGTGAGGGAAAATTAAAGTGTTTAATAGGGATAAATGCTCATGTACTAGCTCATCAGAGAAGCTAAATCCAAATTAAAGAGAAATACCTGAGAGCAATGTCTTCTAAAGTCAAGATAGGACGTCAAACCTAGAATATCTAGAGATATGTCAGGAGCATAAAATATAGATCTTCAAAATATGGAACTTGAATGATCAAACATGAGGAAAAGATCCTTGCAAAAAGAAGACCAATCAACTATTGATCTTGATCCAACATATTGCTAACTAATAAAACTCAAAAAATACGATTTTTTTTTCGTATTAAAGAGATTTTAAATTTTACCGAAAATTCTATAATGATTGTGTCTAGAACTGTATAATAGGATATAAAATTTTTTAAAAATGTAATCAACATATCAAAAATTGATTTTGAGGAAACCAAATTAATTTCAA
>NW_021583816.1:0-295 GCF_001605985.2 Dendrobium catenatum
TCTCCATTTCGCGTCCTTCTTCGGCTCCACTCGTGGTCGTTCGACTTTTCTCCATCGACGACTTTCCCTTCCCACCGGATCGGATCGGAAGCTACGAAGTTTGATCGGAAGCAAGTGCCGAGCAAATACCGAGCATTATCGAGCAAATACCGAGCAAATACCGAGCAAATATCGAGCATTACCGAGCAAGTACCGAGCAAATACCGAGCAATACCGAGCAAATAACGAGTAGTACCTAGCAATACCGAGCAAATACCGGGCAATACGCGAACATAGTAATCCCGGATTCGTTCCG
>NW_021583817.1:0-549 GCF_001605985.2 Dendrobium catenatum
GGTTGATGGAGAGAAGAAGCCCCCAATGGCTTACATATATGAAACAATTGATAGAGCCAATAAGGCAATTGCTGCAAGCTTCAATAACATTGAGAAGTATGATCAAATTTTTAAAATGATTGATATAAGATGCGAAGTGCAATTACATCAGCCTTTATATACAGCGGGACATTTTTTACATGAATATTTCTTCAATAACCCTGATATTGCCAAGGATAAGAAAATAGCTGATGGTCTTTACCAATGTATTGGAAGATTATTTCAAGATGTAGCTGAAGAAGATAAAATCAGAAATGAATTAAGTTTATACATTAGGGGTGAAGGACTTTTTGGTACTCCTCCAACTGTGAGACAAAGAACTACCCGATCTCCAGGTATCATTATTTACAAAAAAAATAACTGATTTATTATATAATATTGAAAAAAAAAATCATTTCTTCCAGCTGATTGGTGGTTGGCATATGGACAAAGAGCTCTCAATTTACAAAGTTTTGCTATCAAAGTCCTAAGTCTAACATATAGTTCATCTAGATGCGAACGCAATTGGAG
>NW_021583818.1:0-204 GCF_001605985.2 Dendrobium catenatum
CTAGAAAGCAATGATCTTACAATAGTAAGGACCATGACGCCCACAAGAGCAAGTTCTGGCAAGTTATTGTTTTGTGAAGTCGTTTTTCTTTTTTGGTTTCAGTCTAGTAATAACTTTTCTTCCACTAATCAGTTCCCTGAAGTAAATGCTGATAGAGAAGCAAAAAATAGTCGTTTTCATTCTATATCAATCTATCTGGCAATG
>NW_021583819.1:0-282 GCF_001605985.2 Dendrobium catenatum
TTCATACATACCTTCTAGAGTATGAAATGAACGGCTCCCCTTCCAAGCAAAAATATTTTTTCTAGGTATGGATCATACTGTATGATCAATCATTCGTACATACCTTCTAGAGTACAAAATTATGAGGTCCCTCTTTGTCTCAACATTTCTTCCCGATGAACTTGAATTTTTTTTTGGTAACTGATCATACCGTACGATGTTGTCATCATATGTACGCCATATAGGGTACAAAATTATGGGGTCTCTCTTCATCCCAACGAAAATGAAATTTTTTTAACTATT
>NW_021583820.1:0-2631 GCF_001605985.2 Dendrobium catenatum
TCTCTCCAAGCTCTTAGAAGAAATAACTCAATGAATGGAAAAATACTTTTAAAAAGTCTTATGACAAAGCTTAAAAAAGGGGGCTTTGAAAAACCCTCAGAACTTAATTATATCATCTTTGATCACACTGTGCAATACTTGATAGTATAATATAATTAGGATAATAAATCATTATCAGTACTGTTTGAAGTGTAAGAAGTTGTATGATCAGTTCATGCATTTAAGCTGATCTTCTAGTATGATATGACTCATCCATTATGATTAGTTCGATTAAATTTGATTATCATCCCATACGATTGGCGATGATAAAATATCATCTAATGCAAGGATCCACTCGTGCAGAATGATTTTTTAAAATGTATAGTACGATCTTACTGGACCAATTATTCCATATTTGATCACTAATTATAGGATTAATTTAGGGATGATTTAATAATATCATATAATATGATACCCATAGCATAATATGATTAGTTCAGACTTAGTATTTCAAAATATTTCTTAAATTAATATTGGTGGCTAAGATCATGATTTCAATTGATCTTCTTGTATGATTAAGATCATCCAGTATGATTAGTTCAGATAGCTTTAATTACATAATAATATTTGGAATAACTGTCATATAGTACAATACCTATTATACAATACAATTAGTTAAGAAAATTATTCATTTGATTTTTCTTTCTATCTTATTCCTTTGAGTGTATGTGTGCGCGATCACCAGGCTAGCATACACCCTTATAGGATATGACTCAAGAAATTGAAAATATACATAAATGAATTTTACGGGCTCTTTCAGCATATCCTATTCCAATCAATCTTAAGTCCTAAATTTACATTGATTGGTGCATGATGTACCTAAAATGTTAGTACACATAAACAAACTTGTTGTACAACACTAGGATATATAAGGATGTGTGGCAAACCTATTTTCATGACCTGTGTTTTGATGATTGACAAACACTATTGATTCTCTTGGACTACTTGTTTCTTCTAACTTCTCAGGAATCGAAGATCGGACGAACAGATGAAGCCAGTTCAGGATTGCGTAGGTTTAGGGTTGAGTCAGTCTGTACTTTTATTTTTCACTTCTTGAGTCTACTTGTATTGGTCAAAGAGACTGATGCTAAGTAACCCTATACACACACACTTGAGAGACTTAGAATTTCTGTTTTTACTCATATCGGCCAGGACAATTTTTACATCGTCCTCGACGATCAGGCTTAAAATAGAAAGTCTAAAAAAGGATTCTTAATTAAGGTAGCCGTCATTAACATATCAGCCTGGACGATATGTGTATCGGCTAGGACGATAACCTCAAAACATAAAGAAGTTGCCGCCATAGACAATTAAGGTATACTGTATTTTTAAATTATCGGCCTGGACGATATTCACAAATTATGCCTTAATTGATTAATAAATCAAGGGAATAATTAAGGATGATTGATACGATCATATCGTCTTGTACGATCGCAATATTGGCCAGGACGATCTATTCAAAAACCATGGTTACGCCAGGACGATAAATATTGGCCAGCTCGAATTCTGGGTGATGCTCTGGACGATTTTCCTCTGATTTGAACTGATCGGCCTGGACGATCGTGAGATCGGCCTGGATGATCAATCCAATTTTCAATCGTCCAGTTTTGCATCCAGGGCGATACTCTGGCCGATCTTCTGAGTTTTGTACTGATCGGCCAGGACGATGTCCATATCGGCCTGGACGATAATGTCGGCAACTTGTAATTAATGAGCTCCTTTGAAGCTCTTCTATTTAAGAACTCTTGTTCAACATTTTGGAAGACTTTTGGCTGCTGCCTTGACCTGAGAAGACCTTGAGGAGAGAAAGAGAGAGAGAGGGAGAGAGAGAGGATCTTGTGAGGGGGAGCTTGTGAGGGGATTCACAAGGGTTGCTTCAAGGATCGCTCTGCTTCTTCTTCATCTAGAAGTTCTTGTCCGTGGAACGGTCAATAGAGGTAAGGAGTTAGCTTTTGGTTGTGCTTCTCTGCCAGCTTCAGGAGGAAGAAAAGGAGGTAGGTTCTCTCCCTTGCCGGGGTGGCAAAAAGGAGGTGCTTTGTAAAGGCTTCTCTGCCTAGCTGTGGGGGCTAAAGGAGAGTCACGTTTGTAGTTCAATACTCAGAGGGCGCCACCAGCGAGTGGATGTAGGTCGAGTTAACTGAACCACTATAAATTCCTGTGTTCTTATTTTCTTGCTTCCGCACTTTTATTTCCGCATTTATTTTTGTGGTGTGTTTTTTGTTTATGTGTTTTTCATTCTTTGTGAAAAGAAATTTTAAAAAACTAATTCACCCCCCCTTCTTGGTTAGCTTGGGACTACGTTCATAGGGCTTAACATCCCTAACGAACTTTCAAGTGGTATAAGAGTGGGATTAAAAAATTTAAGTTTGAAAACTTTTTGAATTTGATCCATGGATAACCTTAAGAATCGTAACACTACGGAAGAGTTTTTTATTACCCGACCTCCCCTATTCGATAACCTACCTTTTTATTTTTGGAAAACCCGCATGTCAACCTTTTTACAATCTACTAATTATCGCATGTGGATGCTTATCAAAGAAGGTTATTCTCCACATTCTCGTGAAATTAATGGTGTTAAAACTAAAGTTGCTT
>NW_021583821.1:0-328 GCF_001605985.2 Dendrobium catenatum
AATAGATTTTTGATTAGAAAAGAAAACTATGCCACTAGAATAGGTTAGAGAAAGAGACACAATCACAAAATATTTTTACTATCTAAGAGATAAAGAAATGAAAAAACACATTGACTACAAATTTTCAAAAACAAGGACAAGGAATATGATATCATTTCAGCGATGATTTTTGAAAGCTATGTTTTTTGTTTTTTTTTTGTTTTTTTTTTATAAAGAAAGTAAAAACACACCAAAAACTGAAAAATAAAAAAAGCAAAAGAAAGTAACTTAAAGATCAAGTTTCATGCATTCATGTCAATCACACCCAATCTGGTCCTTAAAGAGCTAA
>NW_021583822.1:0-274 GCF_001605985.2 Dendrobium catenatum
CTCACGCTGGTTAGTATCCCAGTTTTCCGGAACTTGAATAAAAAAATTGCTGAATGTAGATGTAGAAACCACATAGGATGGCAAGAAATTATTGGAGTCTTCTATGCCATCATGAATCAATTTACATCTAATTTTCCACACTAGCCAAGTAGACGTACAATACATATTGGCAATGATTGAATTTTTCCCCACAAGCTTCTTTAAACCATCAAAACAATCTTGCAAATTGTTGAAGAAAGGAATTTGGAATCCCCATTTATTGAGCAAAAAGATT
>NW_021583823.1:0-321 GCF_001605985.2 Dendrobium catenatum
TATCACATTATTTAATGATCATATGTTTAATTGATCCTTTCTAGTATGTACTTTAAATTTTCTTTATAAGTGTAATTATATAATAATTATGTTCCTATTTTTTGAATATAAAAACTAAATTTCAATGTTATTAATATTTCTTAATTTAGTATTTTATTTATTAATAAACTTAACTAGAATTTACATGTTTCATTCATTTCTTCAAATGTATCTAAGTTTGTTATTTATCCTTGATACGTCATCACAAAATTATCTTGATTGGGCACGAATCTCGAGGCAAAATAAGTTCGGAAACTTCAAAAATTAATTTTGGGAGCATAT
>NW_021583824.1:0-1381 GCF_001605985.2 Dendrobium catenatum
CCCCTACTTGTTGGAATATCAAACCCTAATTCAAACATACAAAAAGCTCATACAGTGAGATAAAAAAATACAAAAAGCTCATACAAAAATCCTAAAATTAAGTACTTTTACTTTAACTGGTTGAGAAAACTTCGTTAAAATTTGCATTCACTTCATTAGGCTTTTTAAAATCAAATCCTAATACTAAATCTCAATTTCAACATACGAAACGCTAATAACAAAAGCTTTTTCAACTCAAACATTAAAAAAAATTACAAAAACAAAACCCAGAAAAATTAGAGTATTCAAAAACTTACATTCCACAGTTAAGATTTGAAGCAACTAGGAGAAAAGAATGTGATGCTAAAGAGAAATAATCGAATAATGCCTTCATCACCTTAGTTGGCGCCGAGTTGACAAACGCACGAAGAGGCCGAGACGTTCAAACCGAACTGAGAGCAACACTGGGAAACGGGAAAGAATAGAGCTCTATTAGGTCCTTATTTGTTATTTTTTCCTCATAAAACAAACCGACCGTTTTTTGAAAACTGGTGTCAGTTTGACTTTTTCACGGTTCGACTGTAGTGTCGACCGGTTCTATGACAAATTTGTGCAATTTTGATTCTCTGATGAACCCGAACCGATCAATTACGGTTCAACTGGTTGAATCGACTGGACTAGTCTGATTTTAAAAACCTTGTTCTCAACTTAAAAATATCCAAATCACTATTTCATTATGTTCATTTCTTTGAGTAGCCGAACAAGTAGTGAGAGAAAGAGGATTTTTAGAGAGAGAAAGAAGGATTTTGAGTTGCTCCGAGTCATTTTAACCATCAGTTTAGTTCTGAAAGTTATCTAGACTTAAGTGGGTCACACAATGTTTATCTCAATTTAAAAAAATGTAAAACATTTTTTAAAATTTTAATTAACTTTATATTTACATTAATTAAAAATGATGATAACTTTGCACGATTTATATTTCCCTTTCTTAGGCAATAAAGATTGATACGTCATCATGAAATTATATTGACCGGGCACGAATCTCGAGGCAAAAATCAACCTGGAAACTTCAAAAATTAATTTGGAGACCATCCGGACTCCGATTTCAGCAAACTTACAGTCAAACTGAGCATCTCGGAAATACAAACCCAACGACACCAAATTCGACTCAATCCGACTCCAAATGAATCCAAATCAAGGACCCGAAGCGCTATTGGAAGGTTCAAAACACAAATTGGATTATCAAACGGTTTTCAAACATAACAATCTTATACTCGAATCGAGCGGCTCGACAAGACGAATCCAACGATCCCAAGATCGCTGAATTCCGACATCATTAAGGTCTTCAAATGTCTAAAGAACGGTATATGATCAAGGGATTCAACATCGGCCGTTCATCCGA
>NW_021583825.1:0-393 GCF_001605985.2 Dendrobium catenatum
TGTTTAAAAATATTTATTTATTTATTTATATGATGGTGGCTTAGAATATTGGAGATTAAAGAGAAGCATATAATTAAAGTCAAGTATTGAAGAGATGGAGATGCTCACTAGGATGAGTGGCCTTGCACTTAGCTTCGTTTAGATTTTGTTTGAGACTAATTTTTTTTACTGCTTCTTAAAGCATTTTTATAGTACAAAAATTATAATTTTTGTGCTAGAAAGATGATTTAGAAGCAATAAAAAATCCGTCTCAAATGAAGCCTTAGAGACATAGGCTTCGTTTAAGACATTTTTTTTGCTGCTTCTTAAAGCAGCTTTCTAAAATTTTTGTTCTAAAAAGATGCTTTAAGAAGCCGTAAGAAAGCCGTCCCAAACAAACCATAATGTGAAAAG
>NW_021583826.1:0-929 GCF_001605985.2 Dendrobium catenatum
TCGGCTGTATGCCAAGTTCTCCAAGTGTGAATTCTGGTTAAAGAGTATTTCTTTTCTAGGGCATGTGATTAGCGGAGAAGGCATTTCTGTTGATCCCCAGAAGATTCAGGCAGCTACTGATTGGCCAAGGCCGACTACGATATTTGAGGTACGTAGTTTTTTGGGAATGGCCGGGTATTATAGGAAGTTTGTGAAGGGATTTTCACAGATTTCGACGCCTCTGACGAAACTGACGCAGAAGTCAGTAGCTTTTGTTTGGACACATGAGTGTGAAGCTAGTTTTCAGAGATTGAAGGACTGTTTGACTTCCGCTCCAGTGTTAGCACTTCCATCAGGTACGAAAGATTTTCAGGTGTTCAGTGATGCTTCACTGAAAGGTTTGGGTTATGTTTTGATGCAGCATGGTCAGGTAATTGCTTACACTTCGAGACAGTTGAAACCACATGAGAAGAATTACCCGACACATGATCTGGAGTTAGCTGCAGTAGTATTTGCTTTGAAGATTTGGCGTCATTACCTGTATGGCGTCAGATGTGAGGTCTTTACTGATCATAAGAGCCTGAAGTACATTTTTACTCAGAATGATCTGAATCTGAGACAGAGAAGGTGGCTCGAGTTGATCAAGGACTATGATTTGACTATTCAGTATCAGCCTGGTAAGGCAAATGTGGTAGCCGACGCTCTGAGCAGGAAGTCTTCTGGACTATCAGGTTTGCAGCTTACTTTTGATGATTTTCTGATTCGTGATATGGAGCGCTTGCAGTTGTAGGTGATTTCCTCCAGTGGTTTGGATTTGGCTCAGATGAGTATTCAGTCTTCTTTGGAAGAAAGGATTTAAGAAGCCCAGAAGTCAGATTCTGACTACTCGAAGTTGATTGTTCAGATTAGATTCGGTAAGACTCCTGAACTTCGAATTTCTGATTCTGGTG
>NW_021583827.1:0-325 GCF_001605985.2 Dendrobium catenatum
GAACCAAATTATTAGGATTTGGTTCAAAGATTTAATCAACTAGAGACTCATTTTGATCAACATTTTGATCAAATTGAGGCTCATCTTCAGCAGCAGGATGTTCAATATCAACATGACATGGATTTTATGAGGGGGCAAATGAATGATATCAGCACTAATATGATGATGATGAGTACATATTTTAACATCTTTGGTGCTGCAGCTCCTCCTCCTCCAGATCAGGGTCCATTTCAGTGATAGTTGCATTTGCTTTTATGTGTTTTTCTATAGTTTGTGTATTTATTATTATTTTTAGGAAGTTTGATGTATTTTCTTTTGGTGTTTT
>NW_021583828.1:0-1458 GCF_001605985.2 Dendrobium catenatum
AAATAAAATTAAGATAATAATAAAACCCTAGATGATAATTATATAATAATTTATAATTTAAAAATCTTAATAATTAATTAATATTGATCACTCACTACAGAAAACTTAGGAATTATAGGCGGTTTTTTCAGGTGGTTAGTATTATGTTTTCGATGGTTTCCTAAAATACCGGCGGTTTTCCAGCGGTTGGTAAACCACTGGTAAAAATCGCATAGGAAAGGATTTACGGCGGTCAATTTCTGGCAATTTATTTTACCGGTGGCTTTCCAAAGACCTAAATGGCTAGTAAAGTCTGGTGGTCATAGCGCCGGTGACCACCGAATAATTACTGATGACTTGTTGGCCATCCAAACCACCAGTTTTACCGACGGTCAAACTGTCGGTTTAATGCAGTTGCCCACTAGTTATTGACGGTAAACCGCTGGTAGTTACCAGCGGTTATATTAAAATTTCAGCTGCTATAATAAGCCATTCGATATTGAAGTTTTCAGTGGCCAACCAGCTTGAAACCTGTAGTATTTTTTTTAAAAAAAAGACAGCCCCCCTCTATTTATTCAATTTTTCGTAATACCTATACATAATTAAAAATATCTATTACAAATAAGGGCAACACGCCACTATAATTAACCCATAATTATAGTCCAAAATCCATATATATACCATTAAAATGAAATCCATAATAAGCATAACCAAATGTTTAAACAAACAGAAATGCATATATTCTATAATAAACATAACATATAAATTCATAATAAGATGTCCATGGCCTCCGTGTCCTCGCTTTCACACAACAAGTTCATCAAACAAAATGTTTAAATAAAAAAGTTCATCAAATAAATAAGAGCACTAATCATCCTCTGTGTCCTTGCTACCTTGGGATTCATGTGTAGGATCTTGCTCTTTCTTCTTTTAATTTTCATCTATATATGATTACATCCCTGCCTGCATCTTATTTTAAAACTTTCTCATCTCTTCTATCTCTCTCATCAGGGCAACAACCCTCTGGCTAATAGTTTATTAAGCTCCACTAGCATCATAAAATGCTGATATAGATGAATTGCCCTCATAAGCATAGCCTTCCAAACCCAATCCATATACACTCTCCCTCTACCTTCCTCCAACAACATCTAACTATATATAATACTCAGAATACTAGTTTGATCCTGAAGATGATCCCTCACCTGTAGACTGATGACTTTCCTGAACTCGTACAAAATCATCCTCCGAGAATAAATCCATAAAATAAATTTATATTAGAATAAGCTTTTTTATATTAAATTTATATTCCTAAACTATAAATATTATACTCACATGAGCTTTTTCTTCCTTTTCATCAACCCACTGATGGTCAGCTTGATGTTGGTGAGTCCTTGTATGCAACTCCAGTGGTGTGGGATCCTGGCCAAGAAACTCTTTCTTAAAATAAAAGATATATTTAAAATTATATATATATATATA
>NW_021583829.1:0-258 GCF_001605985.2 Dendrobium catenatum
CGTACCGGACGAACATAGTTCGTACGGGACGATGAGCATGTACGAACATAGTTCATACCAATATACATTAGGATCGCATCTAACACTTTAAGTAAAATCATCCAGGGTGATCCACGATCATACGGGACGATCTACTGCGTACAGAATTGAAAACTTGCAGTTTTTGGGAAGTTTTTCTTATCATATGTATACATAGTTCAAATTATATTGCCACCTAATCCTTTTGCTCATTGATCTTCGTGCCTATTGGAAGAAGAG
>NW_021583830.1:0-241 GCF_001605985.2 Dendrobium catenatum
TGAAACGGTCTTGCCCGAGCACCAATTAATCAATTCATTGTTGTCATCAACCTCTATATCAATGCTGATTTGGGAAATGATCTCAATAATTTCTTGATGGAAAGCTATTTGCAATTTGAAATAAATCCAATCTCCATTGTTTAAAAGGAACTCACTAAGTGTGGCATTCTCAAGATAAACACAATTGATAAAAGTGGGCCAACAGTTTAAGCATTTATCATGCAACCAAGTATCATTCAAA
>NW_021583831.1:0-528 GCF_001605985.2 Dendrobium catenatum
ATAAAGCGAATTACTTGATTAAGAAAATTATGAGTTATATTCAAAAACTTGCAAAAGATTTCTATTCGATAAATAAATCGTAGGGAGATAAAAAATTTTATTTCAAAAACTAATTTAAAAGATGAAAAAGATTTTAATTCAAAAGTAGGATAACCTTTTTTTAGAAAATAGAGACTGAGAGTTAAAAATAAATGAGTTTCCTTCCTTTGACTGTTTTTAGAGAAGTCAAACACAACTTACCAAAGATTTTAAGAAAAAACAGAAAGTAGATTTCTCATTTTTAGAAAAGTGAATGTGTGTGTTGATCAGAAAAAAAAAACTTTCACTAAAACAAAAACTTCAAAGAATAAACAAAACAAAAACATAAAAATAAATAGGAAAACACAACACAAAAACACTAAAGGCTTTTAACCATTTTCTCTCTCCTGGTCCAATGCTTCAGAGACCAGATCTGCCCATGAGATTTTTTGCCTTTCATTATTTCCCAGTTCAAATTTTGTTTCGCCTTGCCCTTTTCTTTCGTAGGAA
>NW_021583832.1:0-285 GCF_001605985.2 Dendrobium catenatum
AAGTGTAATTTTATTGTTGGAAAGTCGGTTAACCAGTATAGAGTCCATTCGATACAAAGAGCTTGTGGCTTTCAAGCTAAAATTTTGCTGATGAGGTATTTGGGAACGCCGATATATAATGGTAAGAAAAAAAATTTATTTTTGAAGAAATCTTCACTTTAGTGCAAAAACGCATTGCTAGTTGGTCTTCTAATTTCTTATCTTTTGGTGGCCGGCTGATATTGATAAAATCTGTGCTTAACTCGATTTCTATTTACCTGTTTAATACTTTAATGCCTTCTCCTG
>NW_021583833.1:0-382 GCF_001605985.2 Dendrobium catenatum
TGGTTGGTAGTGATTTCAAGTTTGAAATCCACAGAGGAAACATTCCATTTTATCCAAATACGACCTTGAGTGGAATACATAAAGTTGTCGCAAGAGCCTTCCAAAGGGAAACTTTTGTGAGTGCTTTGGAACCAAGGGTAGAGGTGGTGGCTTGGGAGATTTTAGCTTCAAGGATAAAGAGGAGATCTAGGTAATGGGAATTAACCAATTGTTTACAGCACAAAATTTTGTCTGGTTTATTGAACCCACGTATGCTCCAAGTTGCAAGTTTGGGAAGGGTATTAGCATTTGGGATTGAGAGTTGTAGTGTTCTTGGCTTGTTTGGTTCTAGTTTATTTTTTTTTGGCTTAGATTAGGTGGTTGTTGGGATTGGGAGGTGGAA
>NW_021583834.1:0-611 GCF_001605985.2 Dendrobium catenatum
CACCAATTAAAATGTCTTTTTAAATCTTACTTTATACTGACAACTTGCTAGCTCTCTTCAATACCTCACATTAACCAAACCGGATATATCTTTGGTCGTTAACAAAGTATGCCAATATATGCAAAATCCATTAAATATTCACTTTGAAGCTCTTAAATGTCTTATGAGATACATTCAGGGAACTTAGCATACCGGTCTCCCTGTATTTAGATACTCTCTTACACTACATTCCTATGTGGATTCCAACTGGGCAAGAGATCGTATCGACTGGAAATCTATTATCGATTACTTTAATTTTCTTGGCTCTTCTCTTATTTCTTTTAGCGTTAAAAAACAAAATGTCGTAGCATGTTCCTCTACTGAAGTAGAGTACCGAGCTTTAGTGTCTGCTGCCGCCGAAATAATCTATATCTATCACTTGTGTCAAGAATTTAACTGCTCTCAGTCTACTGCTACCTCACTATTTTGCGACAACACGTCTGCCATAGCTTTAGCTAACAACCCTGTATTTCATGCCCGTACAAAACATATAGAAGTGGATTGTCACTATATCAGAGATTGTAGCAAAGACAAGTGTTGACCTTCGAATAATACCCAAAGGAAAAGAAAAT
>NW_021583835.1:0-293 GCF_001605985.2 Dendrobium catenatum
CTCATCCATGAACCATCGTTGTCCCGAGTAAAGCCATTGTCGTTCCGAGCTCTAGTCGCGTCCGACGACGTCGTATCGAGCTCGTCCGCCGTCTAGATCCACGCGTGCTCTAAGATTTGGATTTCCCGCTCGCTAGAATTGGATTTCTGCTTGCCATAATTGGATTTCCCGCTCATGAGAATTGGATTTCTGCGTGCGCTGCTGTCGAGCAGCTCGTCGAGCCGACGAGCCGAGTCCGATAAGCTCGAACTCGTGTTCGAGCTCGACTCGCGAGCTCGATAAGGCTGACTCGT
>NW_021583836.1:0-225 GCF_001605985.2 Dendrobium catenatum
AAGACGGAACAGAGACGAGATACCTGCTGCAAGACCTGTGCACAGGAGAGGAATAGCCGCAGGTCGAGGTGGCCGACCTCCGCCATTACCGATACCACAATTATCGGATTCGGAGGAGGACGATTTTATACACAGGGAAGCTGACTTTGCCGAATCGGAAGAAGAAGAGGCTGGAAATCTACACCGCGGGGATTGGCAGCGGCAGCGACGACAACTTCCTCAACA
>NW_021583837.1:0-272 GCF_001605985.2 Dendrobium catenatum
GACATGTATCGCTACGGTGCTGGGTACGAACACCGTGGCCTTTGGCTACTATCATTATTTATATTTATATATATACCCTTGTCATTTCTCTCACCCTCCCTCACTCCCTCCTTGCTTGGTTGGAAAGAAATCAAAGGAGTGGTATTTTTGTTATGAGAATAGTATTTAGGTGGTATTAATGTAATATTTAAAAATTGGGTGTTAAATATGTAATATGAAATAAATAAAGTGGTATGTATGTAAAAATCCCCCAAAAAAAAAAAGAATAAGAC
>NW_021583838.1:0-297 GCF_001605985.2 Dendrobium catenatum
TCTTTATTTAATCCTTGTGTTTCAAAACAAACTTTATTTGATATGGTTGTTATTGATGTGGATACTAACAATTATAATCTTCCATAATCTCATATTATAAATAAGCAGGTTAATGAACAAAATTTGGATAGTGTTGAGCCTATATTGCCCAAGGATAATTTGTCTCTACATGAGAGGCTTGCTATTGTTCAAACTAAGAGTGTGAAGGAATTTAGTGGAGTTATTGGGAATAATGTTTCTACTATGTAAGATGGTGTGTTCTATATGGAAGGTTAGTTGCCTTTTTCTAGGAGGCAT
>NW_021583839.1:0-2260 GCF_001605985.2 Dendrobium catenatum
GCGAGTGGAGGCCGAGGCCGAATTTTCGGAGCCCACAACCTACAAGCAACTTCCAAGGTAAGCCACAAGACCTACATACAGGCAACTTCCATGGGAAGCCGTAAGACCTATCCCAAATCAAAACTACAGGCAAATTCCAAGGGAAGTCATAAGACCTATCCCAAGTCAACACTACAGGCCACTTCAAGCAGTAAGATCTATTCCTAACTTAAACTATAAGCTACTTCCAAGGGAAACAGTAAGCCCTGTTTTAAACCAAATCTTGGACACTACGATCAATGATTGCCAAGATCTATTCCTAATTTAAACTATAAGCTACTTCCAAATGCATTATTTTATAAATACATAATATACCATTTTTGATCTTCATAATCTCACACAATATATTCTCTATTTAAGATTTTTACCATTTTATGTAGAGAAGGGTATAGGAATATTGCCAAAATCACAGGTTTAATGATCAATGCTACTACTGTTGTGTGATTGCCAAATAAGTACACTTGATGAAATGTGGTGCAAACTAATAGAAATTTTCTGATGAGCTTTAAGCTTTTTGTTTGGTAGATAACATCTTCATATATTTGTTTGTTCGTTGAAAAAAAAATAATATAATGTGTTTTAATCTACGTTTTATATTAATTTATAAAAGAATCATGACTATGCCATTTCATGCCCCAGTTTCTGTAGTCATGTCATGTTCCTTAGTCCACATTGCGTCATTTCCATGTCTCATGTTTCTGTTTATGGTTGAAAGATCTAGATGACATAATGTAGGGTGCTCTATGTCTTTATATTCAGGTAGGAGGCATGGAATCAAATTATTATGTTTCTTACATCATTTTGTAGGAAACTGAAGTTTCTTCCGTCAAATATATATTTTGGGCTGATTATAAGAGTCTTCTAGCAAATGGTGATGAGGAATATGTTCCGTATGATGTATCTGGGCAGTATAGTCTTCTTTTTGATCTCATTGAGCAGAGGTATTGATACTTTTCTCTTCTATTTTGTTCATTCGATTGCAACTACATGCATACAGCTTGAAACAAGCTGTAAAATTAGCATACTCCTAGTTCGTTGCTGTTGCTTGGTAAGTTTAAAAAATTAAAGAAATTACATCGAAGTCCTTTTAAATGGAGGAATTTATTGATTTTATTATGCTTATGTACTTTGAACTCTTATTGGAAGAACGCATTCTTTCTTTTTTTATGTGTTAGTGAAAACAATGATGAAATTGATTGGGAACATTCAATGTTTAAAATTGCGTATTCGGGTATTGAGGCGTTTTTCATTCGTGAGGCGAGGCGTAAGCCTCAAGACGTTTTGAGGCGTAAGCCTCAGAATCAAAAGATTGCGTAAAGATAAAATGATAAATTTGTTATATACTAATGAGTGAATAATATAAAACATAAAAAAACATAAGATATGAAGTGAAATCAAAATATCTCAATAATAAGACAACATGAAATATACAGCTCAAGTCAAAATTCTATCTTTCTGAAATCCCAGTATTCTTTTCATTAACACATAATTCCGATTTCCAAAAATAAATAGCAATGACATATCACATAAGAACTCATAAGTCATTAGCATTGTCATCACTAAGGGGTTCTTCATTTGAATCATTATTATGGTGAACTGCTCTCTCCCCTTCCTCCTCTCCTATAGAGTCCAATGTCGGACATTTACTTCAAGATCTATGTAAGTGTTGACCTTTGTATAAAATCCAGAAGAAACAAAGAAAAAATCCCGTAAATAATACCTGTAAGACCGTTGTATCCACGAATCCAGCTGAAATCGGCGCTGTTCGCGTCTGATCCCTCAAATCCCGCAGCAGCTCCTCGAATGTCGCCTGTTCGCGTCGTTAAATAGAAGCCCTGCTTCCTTCCATTTGCTACACACACGACTCCACACCAAATCCCGTCGCCTCTCTCTCGCTCCTTTCTTCGTTGCGGTTCGACCTTGCTTGCTCGACGACGTTCCCTCCAAATCGATCGGAAGTTACAACATCCCGATCGGAAGAAACAACGAGAGCTCGCAACTGTCACGTGGTTTCTCCGGCTCACTCGTGGCTTTCCGACTTTGCTCCCTCCGGCGACGTCGTCTCCTCCTGCCGAACCGGAAGTTACTACATTTTGTTCGGAACCAACAACAGGAGCTCACGGGCTGCGGCTGGTGCTTCTCTGACTCCTTGTGGCTGTTCGATCGCTCTCCATCGACGACTTTACCTTCCTGTTGGATCGGAAACATGAACAGGAGCTCG
>NW_021583840.1:0-250 GCF_001605985.2 Dendrobium catenatum
AATTAATTAAGTTAATTATTTTAAAATTAAATATTTTCTATTTTAAGTTAATTAATTTTTATTTTTTTTGTTAAATTCAATTAACAAATTTTAATAATTAAGAGGCAATTGGTTAAATAAAAAAAAAGTAACTTACTTAACAGATTTTGGTTTTATGAGTAGTTGGTAGAAGCCTTGAAGTATTGTAGAGGGGGGCGGGGTTCGAATCCCACTGAGCCCTAGGCAATCCACGCGGGGAGGCTGGTCGCGG
>NW_021583841.1:0-1459 GCF_001605985.2 Dendrobium catenatum
CGGAAGGAAGCATCCGTATAAAAAATAGGAAGAATGTGGGGTTCACCAGGGTAGGACAATTGATATTTATTGTGAAGGATATATCCTATTAGGTGACCAAGAGCTAGATTCTATTTCCGTCGGGTGGTAGGTAGACGAATAAAAGTCATACGGAGAATGTAGTTGCTAATTAAATCAACCTCATCAAACTTTATGTTGGACATAATAAGATAGGTAGCGACGGATATGGTCGGGGTCAGATTGATACGGTCACCACCATTGGGTATTATTGAGGTTCGAAGGACATGTTGAATTATTCGGGCATTTCGAGTTAAGGATTGAATGAGAGGTTGGTGTTAACATCGCTCCAATCGAATTCGTCGGTAAGAAATGAGCGAACCATAGGTCCTTTAGTGGACAACCCAATATATTGGGCAATGTCGGCCCTAGTGATCTCAATGTTTTGGCCACAAACAAAAGAGTAAAAGGTGGTGTTGTCGACGGTGTAGGTGAGGTTTGCGAGAAATTCGAAGAGAAGTTCATAATTGTAGGGAAATGCCAGGGTGAGTAGGAATTGGAAGGTGGTTGAAGCAAAGAGGCCCATTACCTCGAAATTAAGAGCAACATGATTAAGCATTTTGGAAGGAGAAATTTTGTAGGCTTTATATCGGTGGTAGGCTTCCTCTTTTTCACTATTCAGAAAATGAGCAGGTTGGCGACTCGACGAGGATGAGCTTCCAGCAGTCATCCGACCTCGTTTAGACATTGCAAGAGGGCACAAAACTAGGTGAGGGAGTGAGTGAGGTGAGGTTTGAGTGAAAGGAACGGCCTAGCAAAGGGTTCTTATAGAAAATTTCGATAATCGTACAGTACGATTTCGGATCGTACAGTACGATTTCGGATCGTACAGTACGATAGCAAATCAATATCCTGACCGGTCGTTTTGGGAAAAGGCAGTCAAATCGTACAGTACGATAAATATCGTATAGTACGATCAGGCGAATTTCGATCGTCCCGAGGCCCTCATTACGACTTTTTGACCAAAAGTTTCGTACTGTACGAACAGGTGTATCATATAGTACGATCCATAATAAATATCGTACCAAACAGCTTTAACTCATATTTATTTCGTGTGCTTATGTGTATCGTACCGTACAAAATGTATGTATCGTATAGTACGATAATCAGTAATGTCATTCCAACCAGATTTAATTCGTCCCAATCCATTGCTGACGTGTATCGTATCGTACGAAGAAGAGATATCGTACAATACGGCAGGCAACAATTTCGGATACATATCGTACAGTACGATGTGGGTCGTACCGTACGATCAACAGAGCCAAAATGTGCTCATTGGTGGACGTTGGGTAGATTGAGATGTATCGTACGGTACGATACGATAAGTGTATCGTACAGTACGATGAACAGTTAAGGCAGAGTTTTTTTTTTGTGTGGTGAGTGTGTGATGATCAGGAGCAAC
>NW_021583842.1:0-493 GCF_001605985.2 Dendrobium catenatum
AGGAATGCACACAAAAAGGTAATTTTTTGACCGAACAACATTACTGATGAACCAAGAAGCTTTCAATGAGGAGGTCGAATGAGAATTGAGATAGGAGTATAGAGACCCCTCACCAAACCAATCATCCTGTCGAAAGAAATATGAACAATTATGAATTCCCCATTGAGTAATTGATTCCACATACCATTTAATGTTGCCAAAGCTTTTCCACCTCAGGGATTGACTTTGTTTAAAAGAGCAAGAGGTTGAATGTTTGTTATACAATATTTTTTATTCATGAATTTGGCCCAAAGAGATTCATTACTCCTGAGTTTCTATCGTAATATGAAAGAAAAACTTTTAACCAAATCATAAATGGACTTTCAAGACTACCACCCCTTTAAAAATGGGCCAGTATAGTACCACAATTGGACCAAATAATCCTTTTAGAATTATTAGTGGAGCTCCAAAAAAAAATATTTAAAAATTTCTCCAAGCTATCACAAATACCTAA
>NW_021583843.1:0-2214 GCF_001605985.2 Dendrobium catenatum
GAGTCCTAATGTGAACCTTTAAGAGAATTCTTAACATTTTGGAGTCTATTATAGAAATCATATTATGGATAATTGGACATGGGAATATATATTGAAGAGATAATAATGTCCAAAAAATTAGGAAAATAACTAATAATTCATGTGCATGACTTGCATTTGAAATGAGGAATATTGCCCAAGGAAATGTATATTAGAGAATGATTACATGAAAATCTTGGAAGAACCTTGAAACATGTAGAAAAGCTATGTCCAAAAACAATGAATATGATTATGCAATTGATGGTTGAACCAACTATAAGATAAATTTGCATTAGGAAGCTCAAAACTAGGCCGACATCAACGATACAAAAATTAAAATCTATTAATTTGCAAGGAATCAATGATTCACCATCAATTTTTTCTTTAACAGATCTTATGCAATAGAAGTCACCAACAATCAACCAAAGATCGATAGTATTATAGGATACATTAGCAATAAAATTTCAGAAGAGTTTCCTTCGAATAACGCTGTTCTTAGCATAAAATGAAAGAGATAAAAAATATTATTCTAGAAGAATGCTCCAACCAACTATGTATAAATTGTTGGTGCTAGATAAGAACCATGAAAGTAACCTTAGCAAAATCTCATGTGACCAAAGTACAGCTTCTAGAGAAATGCTAAAAATTATTATAATTATCTTCACGACAAAAAGTTTAATAGTACCTAGAAAATAGAGGGAGAGAGAGAGGAGGAGGAGAATACCATTGTCTCCATAAGGCAAAAAATAGAAGACTTTAACCAATAATCTACAATTAGAAACATGACAACCACTATTAATATTGTTGACATTCTACAAATGGTGGATGGATATATAATTCAATAATGCAAAAAAAAAAAAGAAGAATAACAAGAAGAGACACCCCTCTACTCTGGTTTCATATTCATAGAGGCAGTAGCAATCATAGCCACTATCAACGTTCTAAGTAATAGTAATGGAAGGATTGCCTATAATGGATGAATTGCTACTCATAAAAATATCCTTTAAATTGATTAGACTTGAAATTAAGAGAATTAAAAACTAAGAGAAATATTTGAGATTGATTAAGATCAAAAAAGTTGGAAGAGAACTAATACTGATATGTTATAAAAAAAGTATCTTGATCGGACACGAATCTCGAGGAAAAAATCAAGTTGGAAACTTCAAAAATTAAATATGGGATCATCTGAACTCCGATTTAAGCAAACTTACAGTCGAACTGATTGTCTCGAAAAAATGAACCCAACGACACCAAATTCTAGTCGATCCGAGCCCAAATGGGTCCAAATCAAAGACCCGAAGCACATTCGGAAGGTTCAATTCATAATTTGGATTACCAAACAGTTTTCAAACATGACATGCTTATAGTCGAATCGAGCGGATCAACGAGACAAATCCAACGAGTTCAAGATCGCCGAATTTCGATATCGTTAAAACCTTCAAATGTCTGACAAACGGCCCACAATCAAGGGATTCAATATCCGCCATCCATCCGAACCACTCCACATTTGCCATTGATCCTCCTCCTATTTACGGGTCATGTCATTCTAAAAAAATTATAAATTGCCCCTCATTTCTCTTGAGAGGGGACCCAAGCAAGAAGAAGAAGAGAAGAAGGTGAAGAGAATAGAAGAAGGATAGGAGGGAAGAAACTCCTCCTCGACTACCGCCGAAATTCTGCCCAACTTCCACGGGACGCCGAAATTCTGTTAGACTTCCACAGTAACGCCGAAATTCCTCCCTACTTCTAAGTAACACCGAAGTTCCACCGGACTTTCAAGTGACGCCGGAGTTCCGCCCAAATTTCAAGTGACATCGGAGTTTTGTCCTATCTTCAAGTGACTCTGGAGCTTTGCCCGACTACCATCTAACGCCAGAGTTCTCCCCTCGCTGCCGACTAATGTCGGACTTCTACCGGACGCCATCCTTCTGACATTCGTCGTTAGACAACAGTCCTTCTGACTTACATCGTCCACCGACTACAATCCTTCCGACTTACATCACCCACCGACTACAATCCTTCCGACCTCCATCGCCTGCTGACTACGATCCTTCCGACTTACGTCGCCCACTGATTACAGTCCTTTTGACCTTCGTCGCCTACCGACTACGGTCCTTTCGACTTACGCCGCACACCGACTACAGTCCTTCCGACCTCCGTCGCCCGCCGACTACGGTCCTTCCGACTTACATCGCC
>NW_021583844.1:0-321 GCF_001605985.2 Dendrobium catenatum
GGACAATACCTTAAATGTCTCTCAACTTCAAAAGCCAATTATGTACTACGAGAAGTTCATTCAAGAGTATGTATAGATCAACTGGGAGGAAAAGCATTAGCATATAAGATTATGAGGCAGAGATTCTATTGGCTTATAATTAATGACACACTTTAGTTTACTCAAAAGCATGAAATCAACTAATTATATTCCAATTTCATCCATACACCCACTATGGAGCTTACATCACTTCAGAGTGCCTAGCCTTTCGACCAAAAGGGAATTAATATAGTGGGACCCTTTCTTATAGCCACTGGACAACAAAAATTTATCATTATTGTT
>NW_021583845.1:0-975 GCF_001605985.2 Dendrobium catenatum
CAGTTGACTGGTCAACATGGTCAACAAACCTCTTTAAAAGGCTTAAAGGTCCATTTGGCTTGACTCAAGCTAGCCCACTTACCCCAAATTTTTTTCAATAATTTTATTTAACTCCAAAACCCTCCCATGTGCCACCTCAGCAGTCAATAAGGTCAGTTGACCAGTCAACATATGGTCAACAAATTCTTAAGTGGCTAAATCTCTTGGTTTTGGCTAATCCAACCCATCTAATCCCTCTCCAACTGTTTGGAGAGAATCTAGAAGCATCTTAGAGCTATTCACAGCCTTTAGATCAGGATCTAATGGCACACATTTAATTCCACATGGAAAAAAGGCAAAATTAGACTTTCCACATAGAATGTACCCTTGTCCTTGATTCCTTCTGCTCCCAATAACCCCCTGGATAGGTGGCGGCCATCTGGACTCCAAACAAATGAATCTCAGCCCTTCATTCAATTTGGAGGGGATTGAATAGGGAAAAAGGCTATAAATGAGCCTCATTCGAATACACACACTCTCTCACATACCCCAGCCTCCCAAATCAAACTCTTCGTTCCTTTTAGCTCCCCAGTGCTCCCTCTATCTTCCCATTACAAAATACAAGTGGTTGCACGTCACCGGCGGCGAGTTCTCCGATGAGCCCACCACCTAGTTCTCCCAGCCTTGTAGTGGTCAATCCAGATATTTTTGGGCTCAGTTTTATGCTAGGGATCTACACTTGGACAGTCTACAAGCTCAACCATCCATTAAGCGGTCCAAATCGTCCAAAAATCAAGGTGAAAACCAAAACCCTAGATCTAGGAACACTAGATTAATTAGCTCTTTAATAAGCTTGTTTTGAGCCAAATAAAATACTCCCCAAAATTTTTGTTCAATATATTAATCTAGATTTAAAATTTCAAAATATTTCATCGTCTGGATCGCCTAAATGAGCTCAAAAATGGGTTCTAGGGATCGGTTGCTGATTGCATGAAT
>NW_021583846.1:0-202 GCF_001605985.2 Dendrobium catenatum
TTTGGACACCAAACGTTCAAAGGAAATCCTCCAATTTGTAATCCCTAAGTTACATTTTTCCTACGAGTCAAGATTGTAGGAGAATACCCAAATCCGTCTTCATGCTCCCAAATCCTAATTGGGAGGATGAATTCCCCTTTGAACACTAAATGTTCAAGGGCATTCATAATTTGCAACCTCTAAGTTGCATTTCCCTTTCTCT
>NW_021583847.1:0-354 GCF_001605985.2 Dendrobium catenatum
AAAACCCTCCAAATTTTAGATGCCTACTCAAACATTTTAGAATTTTACTAAATTCATAGAGAACAAACTAACAGGTGAAAATTTATATTCTTACAGTCAAATTTTTAGAATAGAGTGTAGAGCATTACACAAAATGTTACACGATGAAATTTTTTTGAAATAAAAAATGGAGCATAGGTTTCCTATCTCAAGATGGACAATTTCCTTAACTATCTTGACTTTTTGATTCTTGAGTTTTAGCATCCAAAATCTCTCTTTCTACTTATCTCTCCTCTTTTCCTCCTCTTCTTCTCTTCTCTAATTGGGGAGGTAAGGTGCTTAGAAATTTTATTTAGATATTTATTATTTTAAAAA
>NW_021583848.1:0-713 GCF_001605985.2 Dendrobium catenatum
CTCATAGACCAAATTGAGTCTATAAAGTGCCAATTTGGGCTGAATCAACTAGATTTCAATCTGGCTCAAAGTTAAAACTATTTGGCTCAAAATCATTCTTTTTTTTTTTTAACTTTTAGTTTTAATAATGTTAAAGCTGAATATATACACATTACTTATATTTTGAGACGATTTAGAGCTGGCTCAAACAGATCCAGACCTATCTCTGAATTGAGCCATTCCAAAAATTTAGTTAGTGGCAGGCTCGCTGAACTCGATCAGAGTTTAATTCAAACTATAAATCAATTCAACATTAGAACAATCTTCAATAATCGAGCTATAGTTGGTGCTTTCTATATATTATAATAAATTAGTATAAATATTGATGATTTCTCTTTTTAAATAAAAACCCTTTGTGGCATGAGCACGGTTGACATTTTTGAGATTTCAAAGTCAAAAGGTTAGGTCACTGAGGAATTTCTCCTGATAATTATCGAAACCAAATATGTTATAACCAATAAATAAATAAAAACAGATTGCCAGAGGATTTTTTTTTCTAAAATACATAGAAAGGAACAATACTTAATTATCTACTTATTATTATTTTTTTTTTTTGGGTTCTTAAATCTACTATATATAATCATCCTGCTTTATTTTTTACAAGTGCAAAGTCTATCTCCGAACATAAAAACTATCATACGATAATGATTATTTGAACCTTCTTAATAGCGGCG
>NW_021583849.1:0-276 GCF_001605985.2 Dendrobium catenatum
GGTGACATGATGGATTTCAGCTGCAAGCTTGGGCAGCAGTTTTGTGGGGGCACAGACCCCCTCCCCCTTTAAAAGTAATATAATTCCTTTTTTTTTTAATGTTATTCTTATTATTATTTATTCTTTATTAAAATAAAAGCTAATCACCTATATTATTTCATTCATCTATTTATAGTTCTAACTTTTATATGAAAATAAATTATGTTAGGATATTATACTCAAAATTTGATCATGATAAATTAAAAATTTTAGAATTTATTTGTAAAGGTAATATAA
>NW_021583850.1:0-249 GCF_001605985.2 Dendrobium catenatum
GGCTAAAGTCAGCAAATCAAAGCAAACAACAGCCGAACTCAGGAATTAGCTCGGGCCATCATACAACAAATTAGAAGTCAGGCAAGGATCATCCATATGAGGCACAACACAGGGGCGGAACCAGCCCTAATCTTCAGGGGGGGCAAACATATAAGACATATATGTAACCCTTGTAATAATAACTAAAAAAAAAATAAAAAGGGGTAAATCACCTTAAACAAATTATATAAAGAAATTTTAAAAAATTGG
>NW_021583851.1:0-2850 GCF_001605985.2 Dendrobium catenatum
GTTGCAATATAGGCTGAATCAACTCAGGTACCTCCAGAACTAGTGAATTCTCCTCCATCATTATCAAGAGTAGGCCCTGCTGGCTGTTTTTTAGCGCTTGTAAAAACAGGGCTGGATTGTTCATGTGGCTGGGCGGTGCTTCCTCCTGATTAGCTACGGCAGAGGGCAGTAACACAATTTGCTGTTGATTGTGCCAGAAAGAGTAAGTATTCGTAGTTCCATTGTGAATGGTACCACGATCAAACTGCCACGGGCGCCCCAGCAACAAATGGCAAGCATCCATGGGTACCACGTCGCATAAGGCTTGGTCTTGGAAGTGTCCAATTGAAAAGTTCACCAAGCATCGTTTGTTCACCTGGACCTCCGACGTCTTCTGTATCCAAGACAGGGAGTAAGGCGTAGGGTGGACTGTCGTGTCTAGCTGCAGCTTTTCAACCATCAAGGTGGCGACTACATTTTCACAACTGCCACTGTCAATGATCACATTGCACACCTTGTTCTTCACTGTACATCGAGTTCGAAAGATATTGTGACGCAACCATGAATCACCTTTCTGCACATTTAAAGATTGTCTTAGAACCAGTAAATTCCCTTCATCACCTTGCAAGTAGACCGGTTCAGTTGGTGTGGTTTCATCGTCAATGGGTTGGTCGTAAACAACCATTTCTGATTCCTCCGTGAGGACAATTACCCGTCGATTGGGGCAGTTAGACGCAATATGCCCAAACCCCTGACATTTAAAACATTTTCGAGGTGGGAGAGGGTTCGGCGGTTGGTTCCCTCGAGGAAGATTCTTGGGTTCTTCATTCAGTCGACTAGATCCCGCTCCAAATCTGTTTGATTTGTTCTCCTTTTCAGAGATGACGTCAAGACTCAAAATCTTCTGGAAGGGCTTCTTGTTTCTTGCTTGTTGTTTCTCTACCTTCAAGGCCAGGCTCATGACGTCCTGGACTGTCCAATAAGGCTGTAGCTGTACCACATTGGAGATCGCCGTATTCAATCCTCCTAAAAACCGAGCTACTGTGTGTTCTTCCGGTTCCACCACATCACATTTAATGGACAGTTGTTCAAACTCCGCGATGTATTCTTCCACGGTTGTTTGTTGTTGCTGTAATTGAGTAAATTTTAAAAACAATTCCTGTTTATATTGATCGGGAATGTATTTGCGCTGCAGCTCTTTCTTCATCTTCGACCACGAGACAATCTTGCTTCTCCCTTCGCGGTTTCTTGATCGTTTCAAGTTTTCCCACCACAGAGATGCGGCTTTCTTCAACTTTATCGCCACCAGTTTGACAATCTTGTCCGCAGGCACTTCCTTAAATTCAAGAACTCGGTCTACGGTCTGTAACCAACCTATGAATTCATCCGGATCCATCCTCCCGTCAAATTCTGGTAATTCAATCTTGATTCCACAGTCATGAGAAGTCTTTCTCTGATTCCGGCCTTGTGCTCTTCTTCTCCCGTCATCATCACTCGAGTCTTCTTGATGAAACGGATTAATGTCTTCTTCTTCATTTGGAGGTATCGCCGGTTCTCTTTGTTCAAATCTTGCCAATCGCTGTTGCAATTGTGCAATCTCTCTTTGTAAATCTTCAATCAAGACTTCTTGAACAGGCCGTTGCGGATTCCGACGAGGCGGTATGATGCCGGCTCTGATACCATTTGACACCGGACTGTGAACAAGTCGCGGCAGCAACGAAGAATTTCTTCCTCAATGGAATACCCGATCCTTGCCAGAACTATGACTGGCGAACACAACCCAGAACACCACCACCTGATGTCGTCAGGATACAGAACATCTCACAAAGAGAAAAGGAGATTTGATAACACCAAAACAAAAGCTATCTCTTATTACGTGAAGCTTATTATTTATACACATGTATTCGGCCACATATTTGGCCATACAAAGAAACAAATGAACAAACAACTATGAGCTGAAGTTTTGGCAATACAATCTCCAAAAGAAAACAGGGTCTTCTGCTGTCCACCGTGAGCTCCGGCGTCAGTCGGCCGGGGTAGGAGGAACTTCAGGTTCATAATACGGGGACAAGTCCGCTACGTTGAAGGTTGCAGAAATATTATAATCCCCGGGAAGATCAATCTGATATGCATTATCCCCTATTTTCTTTATAATCCTGAATGGTCCGTCAGCTTTAGGCTTCAACTTGCTGAATGCACCTGGAGGAAACCGTTCTTTGCGTAAACGGATCCAAACTTGATCTCCGATTTCAAAATGGGCTGCCCTGCGTGATTTGTTGGCGGTCTTCTGACATTTAAGATTATGCTTATGAATTAATTCTTGTACCTCCTTATGAAGCCGCTGAACTTCTTTGCATCGTTGGTTTCCGTCTGAGCTATAGTTCTGCAGAGGTAATTGAGGAATCAAATCCACTGGAGACAATGGATTGCTGCCATAAACGACTTGAAAAGGACTATGGCCTGTTGCTCGATTAGTGGATCGGTTGAAGGCAAATTCAATCTGTGGAAGGATAAGATCCCATTGTTTTAAATTTTTCCCCACAAAACAGCGGAGGAGATTACCAAGACTCCGGTTGACCGTTTCCATCTGGCCGTCTGTTTGTGGATGGGCAGTTGAGCTGAAAAGGAGCTTAGTTCCTAATTTGGCCCATAAGGTCCTCCAAAAATGGCTCAAAAACTTAACGTCGCGGTCCGACGTGATGGTTTTTGGGATCCCATGCAAACGTACTACCTCCTTGAAGTATAGATCAGCGACATGAGATGCATCTAAAGTCTTGTTGCAAGCCACGAAATGGACCATTTTAGAAAAACGATCCACCACCACCATGATAGAGTCTTTATTTCTTTGAGTCCGGGGTAAGCCTAGTACAA
>NW_021583852.1:0-278 GCF_001605985.2 Dendrobium catenatum
CGGCTTCGCGCATCAATTTCTTCGGTTTGTCAATCACTGCTCGAGATTCGTGCTAATTTTGCTGGATGACTCCAATTGAACAAGTTGATAGTGATTTTTGGGTGTCGATGACGTTCCAAATGCAATGACGAAATCCGTTTTGCTATCTAACGTCATTTGGGCGACTTCAATTTCCATTGTCAGTCGTCCCTTTGGACTAATCTCGTCTGATTTAACAACGAGGGGTGCCCTCTTAGGCAAACTCGACGTTTTGATTGCAATGACATAATCCGTTTGTC
>NW_021583853.1:0-281 GCF_001605985.2 Dendrobium catenatum
AAATGCAGAGACTTGCACATAACACAAAAACACAAATAGACAAAAATGATTAGCATAAGCAAGCAAGAAAAATAATTTTAAAACTTTATTGAATGCTAAATGAATTTGTCAAATGATCATTTTTGAAATACTCAAAATCTTGAGTACGGGTTGAAATAACTGCTACTATAGCACTGAGACGACTAGTCAAAGATGGAAAGAGAAACCATTCCCTAGCGGAGTCGCTAGAAATCTGTGGGCTCCAAAAATTTGGCCCCGGCCTCCGCTCGCTTTTCTTATTC
>NW_021583854.1:0-242 GCF_001605985.2 Dendrobium catenatum
TCCTTGAAAGAAGTATATCCTCCAGAGACATCCATTGGCTCAAGAATAAGGAGGCCAAATCCAAATTCAATGGTAAAATCCTTCACTGGAGCACGAGCCCATGTGTCATTTTCTTTTGAAGCATACATGAATCTCAAGTCCAATCCTGCCCGTAAAAGCTTCTCAACATGCAAGGGGTTATCTAAAGCCAACTTTGAACTATCATAAAAAAAAAAAAATTCCTGGGAGGCAACCTGAAGCTT
>NW_021583855.1:0-962 GCF_001605985.2 Dendrobium catenatum
AAACTGTGAAGGATATATTATGCTTGATTTAACTTCTGATTTTTTTAGTAGTTGGGTTAAGATACAAAATTGACATTACTTTATGTTCATATAGTATGAGCTATTTACCAAATACAAAAATTGAAAAAAATTGCCATTGATTTTAAAACCGGAAGGATATAGCTGAATGAGATGGACTAATTGGCTAATTGGAAGTCCACAATTCAGGAATATAAAAAGAGTAATGAAATATTCAACCAAAAAGAAAACTTTATACCCGTGTAATAATACAGAAAAACGCATAGCTTTTCCCCCAAAAATGTGGTTGGGAAGGGCATGTGGAGATCTGCACTATTTGGAACTCAAGTAGGAATGAGAGTTGGATTGATTATGAGCAACCACTAACCAGAAAAGACGGTAACAAAATGAGAAAAGTACCTTAGTGGGCGTGCTCTGTTGGGAACCCCCATTCCGAGTTCGATTCCCTCGAGCGGCAGTCACCCCTTCAGTGGGGGCCCCAAAGTGTCGGCTACTTGTACAATGGCGTGGGTGGCCGGGTAGGTCGGTCGGGGTTTACAGAACGCCAAGCAGCGTTCGGCAAAGCCGGGCGTGGCAGTGGATGGTTCTTCATCACAAAAAAAAAACACCTAAATTTACAGAACACTGCACAATATAGTACAAGTTAAACTTAGCAGTATACGGCATAAATCAAACATGCAGTTGCTCAAAATTTTCTATAGTTAAACTTTTGGCTCTCTTTTTCGGCTTATGTCCATTTCCTTGACAGCAACCATGCAATAATACGGCATGGCTTTATTTATTTATTTATTTTGGTTCAGAGCGAGGAGTTTCAGTATATAGATGTAATGTCTAATTTCATCATTGATCAACAGGTACTAACTCTTAAGAAATGAGTTCAATTCATTCACCTGTATATATGAGCATTCAAGATTGTCAACTTTGTTTACACTATTCACTTTCTA
>NW_021583856.1:0-253 GCF_001605985.2 Dendrobium catenatum
TTCAAAAAATTTATTCATGACTTCTATGAGGATGTGGTGAAGGTTAATTGGTATAATTTTGTTTGGCATAAACATAGCTCCCTTCGGTTTGCTGTTTTCTCCTGGATTGCTTTTAGGGATGGCCTCAAAACTGCCTCAGCTCTCGCCGCTAGGGGCATTCCGGTTTGCCACCTCTGCGTTTTTTGCAAAATAAATGTTGAGACCCAGAACCATTTATTCTTTGAATGTGATTTCTCGTTTAATATTCTGCTGA
>NW_021583857.1:0-204 GCF_001605985.2 Dendrobium catenatum
AGATATCACACTTCGCCACCATCTCCTCTACATCTTTGCTCATCCCCTTCCAGTACAATTCAGCAGCTAACCGGCTATAAGTTTTTTGCACTCCTGAATGCCCTCCTATGGCACTCCCATGAAACTCCTGTAGCAGCTGGAGAATGTGGATGGAAGACCTTGGAATAACACTCCTTCCCTGATAGTACAGTCTTTCTCCCACAA
>NW_021583858.1:0-320 GCF_001605985.2 Dendrobium catenatum
TTAGTAAGAATGTTGATAGAAGAATGAAAAATAAGATTAAAAAAATTATGGAAATCAAGATGGCTGATGAGATGGATTATCTGGGAACAAAATTAGCTTTGAGAAGGTTGAAAAAGGATGATTTTCAAATTCTATTGGATAAAGCATTGAAGACTTTAAATGCTTGGGGAAATAGATATTTCTCTTGTTGGAAAGCTTGTGCTTGTCAATTCGCTATCTTGTAATTTGCCACTGTATTTAATATCTCATTCCTTAATTCCTCTTTGTGTGTTAAGGAAATTCAAAAAATTCTGCAGAAATTACATATGGAAGAATCAAGA
>NW_021583859.1:0-242 GCF_001605985.2 Dendrobium catenatum
AAAATACAGATTTCCTGTACCGCGCATCGAAGACATGTTGGACAAGCTCGCCGGCTCTCGCGTGTTTTCTAAGCTGGATCTCCGCAGCAGTTATCATCAAATCCGTATCCGGCCCGGCGATGAATGGAAAACGACGTTCAAGACCAAGCAAGGATTGTTTGAGTGGCGTGTCATGCCGTTCAGATTGTGCAACGCTCCAGCGACCTTTATGCGCTTGATGACCGAGGTACTCAAGGATCACC
>NW_021583860.1:0-218 GCF_001605985.2 Dendrobium catenatum
GTATAGCTCATCCATCAACTCGTCAATCACAGGGATAATAAACTTATCAGGCACTGTCTCCTTGTTTAGAGCTCAGTTGTCTACACAGAACCTCCAACTCCCATCCTTCTTTTTCACAAGCAGAACTGGATTAGAGAAAGGGCTCACACTGGGCTGAATGATCCCTCCTTCTAGCATTTCTCCCACCAGCTTTTCAATCTCATCTTTCTGCACCTGAG
>NW_021583861.1:0-269 GCF_001605985.2 Dendrobium catenatum
GATTACATGAAAATTTCTATGTTAAATTCAGCAAAAAGAAATTTGGGACAAATCAGTTATAACTTATGAAGGTACTAATGAGGTTAGAGATGGTCATATAAATAGACTTGTTCATGAATATGAATTATTTTGTATGTCTCCTTCTGAATCTATTTCTGATATGTATACAAGGTTTATGAAAATAATTAATACGCTACATTCTCTTGGAAGAATATATAAGAATCAAGACTTTGTCTACAAGATTCTTAGATGCCTTCCTAAAGAATGGG
>NW_021583862.1:0-299 GCF_001605985.2 Dendrobium catenatum
TTTTGATTAATGCTATTCCTAGATCAAATTGGTAAAGATATATGTATATGACATATAAGAGTAGCATGGGTTTAGGGTTTAGAGTTTGATATTTAAAATTGGAAATTTCAGTATCTTGCACTTAAGTGGATGGTGGGGGAATGAATGATGGTCCCAATTATGATCCAATGGTTCCATTATCCCAGGCCATCGTGGTCCCTTTTCTACTTAATCAAAGGAGGTAGTTAACCTAACTTGATAGAAGGATCCTTATCTACATTCATGGGTTGCTTCGTCCAAGGGTACCTTATAGACCTTGG
>NW_021583863.1:0-214 GCF_001605985.2 Dendrobium catenatum
GGCTCACTCATTGCATACGAGCAAGGAGTGAATCAAAAAAATTTTGATGCAGGTGAGAAGAAGAAGGAGAAAACAGTTGCACAGATGGCGCACAAATCAGATCCTTAATCTTCCAGGTTTGAAAGAGATGAAGTTGCTTTCATCACAAGACAATTCAAAAGCTTTCTAAGAAAGAAACAAAAGCATCATTGGGGAAAAGGTAGGGATCATAAAC
>NW_021583864.1:0-208 GCF_001605985.2 Dendrobium catenatum
AAGTAACGCTCCACCTTGTAGATCCAGCCATGGCCGTTTTCCCCCTCGAAAACGGGCATCTTCAATTTCCTCACCTTGGGATCTCCCCGGTATCCTCCATAGCCTCCCATTCCCCTCAGAGGAGGCATTCCCCAATTGTCCCGATCGTCCCTCCGACGAATATACTCTAACCCCTCTTCATACTCATTTCTCCTCCCTTCAACCTCAT
>NW_021583865.1:0-318 GCF_001605985.2 Dendrobium catenatum
TGCCTCTTTTCTTCTTACATCATAATATATATATATAATACTTTAGGTAGGAAACTAGAGAAAACTAGAAGGTTCTTTGTAAGATATCCTAATGATCATTTTAGGCTAAAGTGCTCCGCATCATTCTCCCCTTGCGTAAAAAAAAGCTCGACTCCGTTCGAGGCTCGTTACTTAGAAGGGAGGTAAGGTGGAAAGCAATTCCTGGATCGAAAACTTTGTTCTCAATATTTTCCTCCTCTTCATCTATATTGCACCTGACAATTTGTGCAAAGCCTTCTGATGTCCTAAAGTGCTTGAGATGGATGATCAAATGTGATG
>NW_021583866.1:0-266 GCF_001605985.2 Dendrobium catenatum
CTTCCTGGTGTTCTAAAGTCTCTCCTTAGTGCTATACCCGAGAAGAAAACAGTCCGGATGCCCACAAACACCGGAAATAGCAAGTACGCTGCACCGAAGATCCTAAAAGAAGTTCTTCCCAAATTAGCAGTTATTGACTCCAAAGTCCAGAAAGTCCTTCCCCGGTGAATGAGAAAAGGGGGAGCCGATATCAAGACAACAATGCAACGCCACCGGATATGCAACATTTATACAAGCAGACAGAAGGCGTCCACAACTATTTCAAA
>NW_021583867.1:0-234 GCF_001605985.2 Dendrobium catenatum
TCTTTGAGGATGAAACTAAAGAGATTGAATCAGACTCTCTGAATGACTTAAACCCTAAGCTAGGAGAGCTAGAACCTTTAAACGTCGACACCTTAACCCACCCCGATCCTAGTCTCGTCGAGGATAAGCCTTTGGACAAAGTATGACTGGATGATAGTAATGCGATCTCGAAAGGAGCCAATCGGACGTCGAACTCATTGAATTTAAATTTGGAAGATCCTGATTTAGTTGTAA
>NW_021583868.1:0-314 GCF_001605985.2 Dendrobium catenatum
CTCTGTCAGGTCCTCTCTACCAGGTAAACTCAACTACCTGTCTGTTCATTTCAAACAGCAGAATAGAAGGTCAAAAGTCACCTCAACATCAGCCCAACACGCATCTGTGTAGGGATGTGAGGGGAAAAAAGATAAGTAAATGTGACAATTTTTGAGGGCAGAGCCACCTAGGGAACCCTTTCTAGCGACCTGGTAACCACATGGTAGAGGACAAATCGTCGTGGCCATGAGTACCCAAATGCTGTCAGGATCTCCTAGAGAACCCTAATCCTACACAAAGGGGGGAGAAGACATCCGAACGACATCCCTCCAGA